>NW_011887777.1:487424-536071 GCF_000806365.1 Fopius arisanus
ATTTTTAATGACTTTCTGCGTGTTTCGCGAAATTGTGGGTTAAAAAATATAAAATGTTAATTATGACCCAATAAAATTAATAACAAATGTGATACAATGCCTGATGATTACCCGACAGCATAATGAAAATCTCTTCCTAGTTTCCCCAAAAAAGTTAGTGCCAACTCATGCGTCACGGCTACGGTATAATTCCTTCCTTTCTCGTCACAACGATCTTTGTGGTTTTAACAAAACAACACCAACAAAACATTTCCAACAATTTCAAAAATTTGCAGATTACTCCTTCACGTTGAGAGGTTTCGTGTCGAGGCTGCGATTGAACTGGAACGATTATTTCGTATGACTATTTCAATTGCAATCGGTATTTCATCACCTTAACGAACACTTGTCATGTCATATTGCAACAGATTAATTCGTCAAACCTTTGGATTCTTTTCCCGAATCGATTACGTTTTCATTTGATGAATGAAAATAGATATAAGAGGAGATACAAAGCTGCTGATGTCCAGTAGATGATAAGAACGCGATAAAACATGTCTCCATTCAATGTTTTAATTATTCTCATTGCGAGTGTCAGTGGACTGCCAACCAGTAATTATCAGCGGAGAGATAATTTTGGATATGAAGTGACAGCTCTAGAGCAATCAGGACTATTAGAGCCATCAGGTGCTGGTAGCTCCCCAGTAAAAACTGGAAAACAGCCGAAAAATTCAGCTGGTGAGACCACAGTCTAGTGCTTTAACAAAACTATCAGAAAACCTCGTCAAGAGTACAGAGTATTATAGAATATTACGAGAATATTACGAGAATATTACGAGAATATTATTCGCCTGCAGTTGACAATTATTTAATTTTTATGATTATTCGGAACAATTGTTGCATCAGGTGAGAGCAAAGAGTCCGGATATTACAAACAATTTGGGACAAATGCAGATGGTGAAAAGGGATTTGAGTCAGGTACATACAGCCATGGCCAGAATGGGTACAAAGAGCTAGATACATTCCACAAACAAATCGGGGACAAGTACGGATTTGAAGAGAATTTGGAATTCGGTCATGGAAAAGGGAATCAAAATTCAGGAAAACACTCTCGCGCTCGCGAGAGCAAGAGTGAAGATGCAGATGAAGCAGGTGATCATTAATATTATATTAAAATTCATAAACCACTTAATTATTATCATAAAATTATCTTCCCTTCATTATTGATCGCTATGAATTCAATTTTCTTAAAATCCATTTGGCATTGGATTTTATCTTTATTAGTACCGATTATTCTATTACTACTATTAATTATTGTCACCGATTCCTATGCGTTATCTACGTTTTCTAATTTTCGGTGAGTTTCCATCGGTTGTTTATTAATTAACTAATCACTGAATGCTTAATTTGTCTATTTATCTTGTAATTAAATGTGAAATCGCAATTTGATGACAGGTACTAGTGTTGAGACGTTTTATGCAGATACCAACGGAAGTGGCGAATATCTAGGAGGTGGTGAGACTTACAGCTCCGGCGGAGATGGTGATAATTATGAATATTCCTCTGGAGACAGCGGGGAAGGCGCATATTCAGAGTCCAGCTCGTACAGTTCAAATGATGGGGATAAATCGGGCAGTGATGAATACTATTACTGATTCTGACGAGAAAATCCATCTCACTTAAGCTTTACATAAGTTAATAATCACCTATGGAATTCCTAAAATGTAAGAATATGTGCAACTAAATATTTATTTAATCAATGAGTTCTTTTCTGAAAATGAAAAACCCTTCCAAAGAAAAAGCGAATATTAAATAATAATTTAAGGGCCGGATGGAGTATCTTGGAAAGATAATTTACTCCAAAATTGGGATTCCTAATTACTCCGCCAATTAATTGTTTTAGCGGTTGTCAACAACTAGGCCGCTAGCTAACAATTATCGGAAAAAACGATTAATTGACGGAGTAATTAGAAGTCCCAATTTTGGAGTAAATTATCTTTTCCAGACAGTCCATCCGGGCCTTAAGGAATAATTCTCCAATTGTTAGCGTCACATTTTATTTAAACTTTCTTTTTTTTTTGAAATTACGATTCACGATAATTCACTTAATTGAATTAATTGAATTAATTTCAATTAATATTTTTAACTCGGTGTTAAATTGCATTAAAATCCCTCCATTTTGAAAAAAAATCTCAAAATGTGCATTAGAAATTATTCCCTCAATTAATACCTCTGACTTTCCACATGTCACTGTGAAAATGAAACGTCCTATTAACAACGAATTAACAAATTAATGAAAACAGAATTATGCACTCAAATTCGAGTTTATCCACTGATACAACAAAAATCGTTCACTTGACACCTGCAGAAACTTCTAACGAAAGAAATTAATAATAAATAATAAATCAGATAATAATATAAATTGAACAAGACATCGTCGACGTAATGGAACCGATGGGAATGACGAAATGAGGCAGAAGGTAGACAAATGGTGATCCAAGAAAACAAAACTAGAAAGTCGCCTTGATCTCCTGAATCACCCGTAACAATTCTCCATGAAATCGAAAAAAAAAAAACAAAAAAAGCCACTCAACCGCAGTAATGAAAGTTCTGAAGGAGTAATCATTATCGGAGATCCGGAAATCCCCGAAATATTTAAGTTGGCAGCACAAGCGATGGTAAATTAGTTGGCACTGGGTTTTCCAGGATGACGGGCATTCAGCGAGCACTTGCCCTGCTCCTCATCATCGGTATTTCCCTGGAGCTATGCCTTGCGCGTCGATTTGAGGAAAAACATTTGATGAGAGACCTGGTGCCAGCAGGATCAGAGCACAAAGTCCATCAGCAGGAGGAAAAGGGTGGAGAGGAGCATCACACGGATCATCACGAGGAGCACGGTGAGAAGGGTGATAAGGGCTATCATAAGCATCATGAGCACGACAAGAAGGAGCACGAGGATCACGCCAAGGAGCACCACGAGGGCCATCACGAGGAGCACGGTGGACACAAGAAGAAACATCACGACGAGCACGAGAAGCATGGAAAGCACCACGAGAGCGAGAAGGGCCACAAGGGTGGCAAATTCGGTGAGAAGAAGGGCCACAAGAAGGGCCACAAGACCAAGGGTTATCACAACAAATTTCACAAGGACGAGTACCACAAGGAGCACAAGTTCTATGATGATTTTCACAAGGGTGGACATCACAGCAAGCATGGCGACTTCAAGGCCCATCATGAGAAGAAGGAAGGAGGACACAAAAAGGGCCACAAGGAGGATCACGCATTTGATCAGCATCATCATGGCAAGAAGGGTCATGAGAGCAAGGGACATCATGATGAGGATCATAAGGCACATCATGGCAAACATGGCCATCACAAGCATCATCATCATCATGAGCATTATGGCAAGAAGGGACATCATCATGATGGCAAGAAGCATGGGTACTCCAAGGGACACAAATGATTCATATTTTTGGAGTATTCTCACTTGACTTGTTTAGAAGAGACTAGAATTTTATACGTCATTCTAGTGGATTTATATTGAACTTTGTACTCGTTCTCGCATCATCCTAATTTTTTATTTTATGTATTTTATGTATTTTATCTATCGAAATCGTTTGGGAAGAATTCTTTTTTTATACAACTTTTTATGCTGCAGTTGTTTTATTTTTAGATGAAATTCCCTCGGCGTAAATTTTCAGAGTTTTTCTTCTGAGTGATTTTTTGGTTCAAAAAATATTTCTGGAGGAAATATATCAATAGGATGAGTTGTATAGAAAAATTGAATAAACACTGATTGAAAGTTCAATAGAAATCCAATGGGAATTCAATAGGATTGTTTACCGAATGCGATATATTTTTCTGTTATTGTTTTTCGTACGATCATTTTTTATCTGCCAATGCAATATTGCTAGATTTTTTAGAATCCTTTCATATTGTAAATAAATAAATTTATACTATTTTCTCTATTCACTACTCTTTCATAACAACGTCGTCACAGATGTTCAACGAATCGTTTTATTCTCCCTAGTTTCACAAATTCTATTCACTATACAAAAGAACCGTTATTGCAATTAAAATTTCCCCAACCAATCAACGGGAGACCATAATTTTTCATCCGAGCAGCAAAAATTTAACAATTTAAAAACAGAAAAAGCATAGAAACATAAAAGCTCCGAATTGTCATCGAATATCTCGGAATTGACGGGCGATACAACAATTTTCGTCAAAATCATTTTTGCAGATCTAATCGCGAGCTAGAGAATGGGTAATAACAAAAATTTTGCTATCTCCCTTGGATTCAGAGATATTCGAGTAGAGAAGAGGAAAGAGACTTGTTTGGTTTTACGGTTTCACAACTAAAGAAAAAAAAAACGATAAAATCAGCTGGTGGTATCAGCAGAGGATTTAATTTAGCCCTTCTTATGGGACCATTTTTTGTGATCCTGGTGGCCGCCCTTCTTGCCATGCTTATGATGATGATGATGATGATCTTCATGGGCCTTCTCGCCCTTGTGCCCCTCATGGCCCTTGTGGTGATGTCCCTTCTTGTGCTCGCCCTTCTTGCCATGATGATGCTCATGCCCTCCATGATGTTTGTGTCCCTTCTTGTGGTGTCCACCCTCCTCGTGATGATGCTCATGATGATCGCCATCATGATGCTCATGACTTCCATGCTCATGATGCTCATCATGAAACTCCTTATCTTTCTTAAACTCATCGAGTTTCTTCACTTCGTGATGTCCATGAGTGCTGTGTCCCTTGCCAAAGTGCCCTTTCTCATGAAACTTGTGTCCCTTTTCCCCGGAGTCACCCTTGTGATGATGCTCGTGATATCCTTCCTCATGATGATGATGCTTCTTGTGTCCCTCGTCCTCATGATAATCTCCATGATGATCATCGTGATCGTGGTGCCCCTTTTTTCCCTCCTCATGCTCGTGATGACCCTTGTACCCCTTGTCCTCCTCCTCCGAGCTGTGATGATGATGATGATGATGCTCCTCGGAACTACCACCCTTCTCGTGGGAGTGGCCCTTATGGTGATGAGTACCAGCAGCTACCAAGTCCCAAATTTCTCCACAAGACACCTCACTCTCTGCTATCACCACCAGGAAGCTCAGTAACACCATCAACGTCCTCTGACGCGGCCCTTTTACGTAAATCATTCTTTTCACCTGTATTTTTTTTTAATTCTCTCAATAAAATCTCCACTCGCTTCATGGAAGCTGATAATGAGACTGTGTTCCTGGTGCTCCACTATTTATACACGGATATTTCATGATGACAGCAGCGGTTGGACTTATCGCAAAAAGCCAATGCGGAACCAAGGGGGAGAGAAAAATTGTGTGGTTGGAGATTGAAATGAATTAGCTTTCTTCATTATCGTTGCGGAGTTGTTACGATAGTCTGAAAAAAACATATCTTGTCTGGTTTTAGCGAGAGAGTGATGAAACGAAGGGTGATCACTCACAATTAATTAGGCACCTAGGCTTTTGCTGGACAATTCAAAATTTCAACAGATCTTGGGATTATCCAAAATTATGATCATGATCATGATATCGTTATTATATTAATTACAAACAAATTTTCTCATTATAAATCACAAAAACTTGAAGAGAGTTGGATAAATAAAAATAGGTTAATAATTCCATTAACTTTTTATTCCACAAAATGTAAAACATCAATTGCGAATTTCTGATAATGACAACTGACGAGATCGATGAGTGGAAATTAATTGGAATTAAACTAATGGCCCTTTTTGAAACTCCAGTGTTTTCCATCTTTGTGGCCGCCCTTCTTCCCGTACTTGGAGTGATGATGATGATGATCCTGATGACCCTTCTCTCCCTTGTGTCCCTCGTGGTCCTTGTGATGGTGTCCCTTCTTGTGATGTCCCTTCTTGCCATGGCGATGCTCGTGGCCTCCCTTCTCCCCATGTCCCTTCTTGAAGTGTCCGCCCTTCTCATACTTGTGCTCATGATGATCACCCCCGTACTTATGCTCATCAGCCGAATCGTGATCCTCATCCCAGAAGTGCTTGTCCTTCTTGAACTCATTCAGCTTGTGAATATTGTGCTTGCCCTTGGTATTGTGTCCCTTTTTCCATTCCTCCTTCTCATGAAATTTGTGTCCTTTCTCGCCCTTCTCACCCTTGTGGTGATGCTCGTTGTAGCCCTCCTCGTGGTGGTGGCCCTTTTTACCACCCTCATCCTCCTCGTAGTGGCCATGATGCTTCTCCTTGTCATGATGTCCCTTCTTACCTTCTTCGTGCTCGTGATGACTCTTGTAGCCTTTATCACCCTTTTCTCCACTCTCCCCGTAGTGATCCTCGTGCTCCTCTTCACTCCCACCTTTCTCGTATTTCTTCTCTGATGCTGCTGGCACCAGGTCCTCATACTCCGATACCTGAAAAACCGTTATCACCAACCGTTATCAATTCTTTATTGTAACCAAAGAGAAATTCTATTAATGTAATTATGAGTAATGTCTTTTCTCATTCGTTTCTCATTAATTTTTCGTTTGTCACATTTTTTTCTTTCTGACAAGGAAATAATTACGGATGAGGAATTCAGGATAAATTTATTATAAAGCAATAATTCATAATAATAATTATTATTACTGATTCTTGATTTTTATTTTATTTGCAATTATTACTTTGAGAAATGAGTAATTGTGAATGAATAAAAAATGAATGTTTTATTGGCTCGATATATTTATTTAATGGTATCAATAACTCAATTGCTTCGATAATTCCTTGAATTAATGAATTTATAAAATTTGTGTAATAGCAAAATTGAGATGTTCAATTAAAAAAATAGAGGAGTAAATTTTTAGTGGAGTGATACCTCGTAGCTTGGACGTGTGAATGCAGAGACTTGGCATGTCAGGTAGACAATGGCGATGAGCCACAGGATTTTCGACCTCATCCTCATGGAATTTCACTCAGCTAGCACTAAGTACTCCGAGAGATATGACTAAATACCTCGATGGACTTCTGTTTTATATTAAACCTCATGAACGCATGGACCACTTACACTTGACTATTGGGAAATTCAATCTCCTTAACCCGCTTCAGTCCAGGTTTCAATGAGTTTCAGAGAAAATATTATGCAACAAACAGCTAATTCTGGTGCTATCTATCCCTGGAGTTCCAATTCTCTGGTTAAATGTAGGACAGAGAGTCCTGAAGAGTCCTGACGAGTCCTGAAGAGTCCTGATTCGCACCACATCAGCAGCCACACCCAGAGGATGATTTCTTGCTCTTCATTGGAGTAGATCTACACAAAACAGATAAAAACACCTCAAGGTTACGTTGCATTATTGGATTCAATCATGCGTATTGATTTTTCATTGTGTTGAAAGCACGTTTTTCTGGGAGATTAGATGGTATGTTTTTTTATTAAAAACCTCACCGGGAGATTGAATTGGCAAAGACGATTGTCATTCACGACTTGTTGCAATTGCTTAAATAACAATTCCAGGAAATCCACTGAAAGGTGATAAAAATAATTGAAAAATCTTGAAAATTCCATGTGGAATGAAAACACAAAAGAATTGTTGCCCAATATTTAACACAAACTTCCAAAAAAAGAAGGAAAACCATAATGTATTTACGTTTTTCAGAATGAGTGAAACATTAAAATGCAATGGAGATTAATAAATGAGTGGAGAAAGTGTCGATGGTTTTTCCGAGGAGTAATTGTTCCATATGTGAGACAAAATGAATAATCTGTCTAGTTTACGAAACACTGAGTCTGCCAGCTCATCGACACGAAACGACATCGATTACGCCAGTTGCTAAACGAATGGTGTTCAACTATAAAAGCATTAGCCAACGATAAAATCGTTCAGTATTCTGAGCGATTACATGACGAGCGATGAGTGGACAAATGGCGCGTCGATTATGCCAGGTTTACCTGGCATTATCAGTGATGCTGATAATAATTGAGGTATCGATGGCCCATTACTACCTAGATATCAGAGATCTCGAATCAGCAGCAACTGGTCATCACGAAGAGCACGGCGGTGGTGAGGATCACCACGAGGATCATCACGGTGAGGGTGGATCAAAGGAGGAGAAGGATTATCACAAGCATCATCATCATAATCACGGTGACAAGGGTCACTACGACGAGGATCATCACGGTGGTCATCACGAGGAGCACGGCCACCACAAGAAGCATCATCACGACGAGCACGACGAGCACGGACATCATCACAAAAAGGGACACGGCCACAAGGGCCACAAGCACGAGGCACACAAGGGCCACAAAAAGGGTGAGAAAACCCATGGATATCACAAGAAAGCGCACAAGGACGAGTACCATAAGGAGCACAAGTTCTACGATGATCATCACAAGGGTGGACATCATGAGAAGCATGGGGATCATCATGAGCATCATGGACACAAGGCTGAGCATCACAAAAAAGGGGGAAAGCATCATGAGGGGCACGAGCATCATCACAAGGGGAAGAAGGGACATCATGATAAGGGGCATCATGATGAGGATCATCATGGACATCATGGCAAACATGGCTATGACAAACATCATCATCATCATGAGCATCATGGCAAGAAGGGACATCATCATGGTGGCAAAAAGCATGGATACGAGCATGGTCATCACTAATTCGTTCTATTTATCTTTCCCTGGAATTTCTATTGTTAAATTGTGACTTTTGTCGATTAAATTTTAATAAATCTCATTACTAAGAGAATTTTGTCTGATTGATTTTTATTTGTATTTCCTGGCGAGGATTTTTAGGATTCCTTTCGGCAAATTATACATTTTGGTTTGGATGATATTGTTTGTTCGAGAAGGGGAGTAATGTTAATCAATTAATGGTGTTGATTCTGAATATTAATGTGAAATATTATATTATTGATATTATTGAGGAAATCATTACTGCGTGGAGGAAAAACTAAATTCTGGGAGAGATAAGGTTTTTTCAATCAACGGATTTTCCTCTGCAATCGATTGAGATCGATGAAATTAATCTGATTTATCCAAGGGACACCGTTACAAATCGAATGTAATGATTTCTGTTGAGGTCGATGCTCTGAAGAGTGAAACTCTCGTGTATATCGGTTTGAAAAACAGCAGATTGTATAATTTCCAACAATTACTAGTTCCACATCAGCTAACACATTCCATTTTCACAAAAAAAAAACATTTAATAAACAAAAACAATTACCGCATCATTTCCCAATTTTAATTCTTACACACAAGCGTAGGAGAAGTATTTATTCTTACAAAAATAATTTGTCATTTGTTGAATCAAATTATTATATTGTTGATATATTATTCGATGATTGATCCCCGATGGTTAAAATGATGAGAAAAAAATTCAGTGAATTCAGTGAAAACGCCAGAAATTCTCGCGATCCGATTGTGCAATATTTTTTTACCAGAACACCTACAAAATCAACCGCAGCATTACAAAACAATAATGTTTAAAAGAGGGCATGCGTGTTTGAGATAAATGAGTATGCAATTGTCATGCTATCCGGTTGATTGATCACAGTTCGAGGTGTCCAGTCTCCATAAAAGACCAAGTTCTCCATAATTTGGCAATAGAATCTCCAAAACAAGCCCTGAGATGTGGCTCCAGCGATTAAACAATCCGTCAGTTCTGTGTTTATTAATATCGATGGGACTAGGTGTGACACTCCAAGATGAGTGGAACCAAAGCCTCGAGGATGATGAGACAGTCGACTTCTTCGATTTTCCCATTTCGAAGCTGCTGAAGCAGTTGAAGGAGATCCCGAGAGAAGATGAAGCTGAGGAAATCCCTGATGCTATCAAGAGACCCACCATCGAGCCAGAAGCTGAAATGCTACCAGCTCATTACACGGGTGTCAAATCTCCAGGTGTTGATCACATGGAGCTTGTGATTACTGATGCAAAAATGGAGAACTCTGATGGAGATGTTCATGTCGTTGCTGTGAAGAATAAGAAGAGTCCCCAGGACAGGAGTAATGGCAAGATCCAGAAGGATTTTAAAGTTGTTAAGGAGAAATCGCCGAGGAAACCACAGGGTGTTGAGCGTTCCAAGCGGAAGAACTTGAAGACTGTGCGAAATTATATTCACCAAGATGTCTTTGAGAAGAGAGGAACCACCGATGAGATCGATCGGGATGAACAGGAAACAAAACCGACTTATGAAGTTTAAACAATTATTCTTTGGATTTTGGAATAAAAAATTTACAGATAAAATTGGTGTAACAAATAAATTATAATTTCATGGTCATTTATTTTCCTTCCTTTCATGAAGTATGAACCAACTCTGAAAGATAATATAATAAATCGAATTAATCATCATCAATCATCAATTAATCATCGATTTCTCGATATTTTTGGATATTTTGAATGTTTTTAATTGCTGTTTCAAATGAAGTGGGTCTTACGAAAGAAACTTAAATACTCCCACTCCACGTGAATCTTCCAGTCGAGGTTGTCATCCCCACCTTTGAAATAGAGATTATTTGTTCCGGTATTATTGCTGTTATTTGTGACGTAGAGGTGACCGAAGAACTTGGAGTAGTAGATTCGTCAACTTCTGTTGTGAGTACATTTGACTAATTTTCGCGTACACTCAAAGAAATTTCCCTCAGATTTTTTCAAAAAATTCTGTACACTCGTAAAGTGGGGGACAAGAGTTTTTATCGAGTGTTTTTTTTATCGATAATTGGGTCGATTGGGCCTGATTGAACCCTTATGGGACTGGTAAATTTTTTTCTGGTGTATTTCCTCCGCCTATAGCTCCTGTATCTCATTTTTCTTTCAATGATTTTTACATGATTTACATGATTTTTATTTCAATGGAGTTTATTGCCGGAATATTACACAGTAAATTCCTCACAACAATCCATCGCCCGAAGGCCTTCAGTTCAGTGATTATATATTAATAGGATTTTTCGATGTTTCGGGAACAACAAGATAAACAGACTTCGGTGAATTAAATGATTTTACGCTTTTACGAAATATAAAATCTATAAATATTCCATATTTTGTATGAATTATGCCCGATTTGATACATATATTTCCCCCTACACTTTAATTTTTTTGAAGTACTTCAGTTATCATTATTTTTTTATTTATTGATTGTTCTATATTTGATTTTGATATATGTTGATGAAACAATTGATAATTGATAGCAAAATGAATGTCATTGCCATCAGGCTTCACGCTGCTTTGGAAGTGCCGAGTAAACTAGTGGCTGCAGATATAATGCTGGGAATAATAAAAAATTTAACGCGCAATGCAATAAGAAAAAATGGTTTGTCCCCTAGAGCAATTCAATTGAATTTGAAATTCAGAGATATTCAGTTTCGGCGAAGTAGCGAGATGAAATGCGAGGTGAGTACTTCACTCAACGAATATGCACTGATAAACAAACACTTTAATAAAGTATACATTTACATTAAGAATACTTTATTCTTCCCTAGAATTTGAAGTATAAATCCTAAAGCATACTTGATTCAAGTATAGATTTTTCTCCATGAAATATTCAGCTGTAACAGAATTTACCGAAGGAAAAGTTCCAAATTAAATTCTAAGTTGGTGATGACGTGTATAGACAGTTCTTTTTTAAATATATATATTTTTTTATACATGGATATCAGACACCCGAATATGTGACTCGAATTGCTGTTCCCTCGGATTACCCATACGTCCTGGACTTCATGTGCGAGCACTACTTCACGACGGAGCCAGCACTGGTTAATATTGGTCTGGCCAGCCAGGAGCCATCACCTATTCTAGTGGACATGATGCAAAAACAGATAAAGGAAGGTATGACCATTATTACTCTGAATGAGAAGGGTTGCATCATGGGTGCTGTCATCAATGGGGGGACATCCCCCTGGTATCCAGATGAACTCCGTGAAGCAGCCAATTGCGCTGACAATAAGGATGTGGCGAGACTCTTGCGATTTTGTGCCAAAATTGCTGAGGCACCCGATCCCTGGAAGACTCATCATACTAATAAGGTCTTCGAATGTGCCCATATGACTGTTGATCCGCAATATCGGGGCAAAGGAATTGGTACCAAACTCGTTAGTGACAGCTGGATGCTAGCGAGGGATCTTGGATCTCGTGTCTTCAGAATGGATTGCACCAGCAAGTATGCAAGTCATTTATTAAAGTAATTAACTAGCCCAGGAAACAATGAAATCGATCACGAATATTTTAATATTGGGGAGAGGAGAGTTCTAGGAGTTTCCTATGGAAATTCTGAGGGGAATTATTAATATTCATATTTATAATAATTTTTCTCTGGTTTAACGCACGGTTTTTTCATTTTTACTCGCCATTTGCTTTCTTTATTGATGCTTAATCGGCTTTGTAAATACTGAAATATTATTCTGTATCAGATTCACAGCAAAAACAGCTCAGAAAATTGGACTGGAGTACGTGATGTCGATTCCGTTCTCGAGTTACGTAGAATGCGATGAATTTGTCTTCAAAAACATCAAGAAACCCCACGATTCAGTGGACATCTACCTCGGCTTTCCCTCGAAGCCCAAACAATCGTAGACAAATATTTTTTTCATAAGATTCAGCAATCGTCAAAGTTTAACACGACGAATGAACAACTTCACTAAGAAGCAAGTGCTTTTCCATTTTATTAAATATTTAACATCACATCATCAATAATCACTACGTTTTTATTTCTCAATTATTTCGGCTTAACTAAAATTTCTTTCACTCGTATACCCTTTTCGGGTTTTTACGATTTGTTCCCTTCCCACCCCCCAACCCCCTGTACCGCATTTGCTGAAAGGGAGGGAAAACCTCATCTGAGGGAAAAACCCTGCCCTGGCACAGTCGTCCTTTTGACAGGACTACCGCTCGGCAGTGAAACCGTGAGATCAGAGCGCTATATATTTTTGACCGCCGGTGCCCGGGATCGAACCCGGATCCTTGGCATGCTAGTCCAGCACTCTAACCGCACGGCCACTACCGTCGGTATTTCGGCTTAACTATTTATGTAAAGTAAATTTATACGTAGGAGGCAGCGCGGAATTGTTTCATAAATTCGTCTGGTTTTATCAATTGCCTTTGAGTAATGACTTCATGAAGCCATTTTGATGACAGTTTAGGCGTCCTCATTCGGCGGTTATTCGTAAAATCCACATGTACCAGGCCGAAACGGTTGCTAAAGAATTAATATTAAAAATGTAATCAAAAGACACTCATGGAGGTACTCAAGTAGCTCAAGTAATTATTTTTGTTTTTAACCCACCGGTAGGCTTCTTTCCATTCAAAAGTGTCCAGAAGACTCCAAACTGTGTACTTTTGGACATTACAACCATCATGTGTTATAGCCATAATCATTTGCTTCATGTAATCGTGCAAGAACTTTATTCTGTCGAGATCTTCAATGCCTGCTGTAGTCGAAAGACCATTTTCTAGGACATATACTGGTGGATTGTTGTACTTCTCTTTGATGATCCTAAGAACCTCTCCAAAACCCTCAGGAATGATCTGAAAGCAAATGAAATTGTAAGAATTCTTCCCCATAATCCATTCATCTCTTTCTAATTATTTTATCAAGTTGAATGATGAATATTGATTGTCTCTAATACGAAAAGACTTGTTTCAAAATATAATTACATTCAGCCAATCACTGACACCCTTTTTCCAAATTGGGTTGTCTGATTTCAATATGCCAGAATCATTGAGATGCGGATGTTGCTCTACCATGAAAGACGTGTAATGATTGAGTCCAAAGTAATCAGACGAACCTCTAGAATTATCAAATTAATATTAAAATACAATGGACTAATAGCAGTGGACTAGTATTTTCTACTTCTGAGTAAATTTTTTGAATGGTTCAAGAAAATTAATAATGTACTTTATGTACTCGATCCAAGAGGACGAGAGTTTCGGCAATTTGGATTTTGTAAATCCCTGATATTTGCTCTCTTCTGCAACCTTCTGCTTCATCACAGCTGGATAATCTCCATCCTTTGAGAATATCGGATTCGCTAACCAGCCGCAACCGAATTCGAATGCAATATCTTCAGCTTCTGCATCAATTCCATTAAGGGAATAATAATTATGACACAGAAGAACAATTCCAACTTGTCCATGTTGTCTATCCTTGAACTCCCTCTGGTACATGTGGTAAACTTTGGCATGAGCTTTCAGTAAATTATGGGCACAACGGTATTTTCTAGTATCGTCATTCATACCTGTGGTGAGAGTAAAATGTCAATCAATCAGTATTGATTTTTAACGAGTATGTACAATTGTTAGTAGATGAGAGGATAAAATATATAATTGTCAGATTTAATTGACACTCTAATTAATAAAAAAACTCATACCAAAATCGAAAAACTGACAGTAGATTATCGGCTCGTTCACAGTACTCCAGATTTTCACTCTCGACCCGAGCTCCCTGAAGACGACTCGGGCATACTCCACGAAATAATCAATCATATTATCATTAGCCCATCCTCCGACCTCTTCAAAACTCTGGGGATGATCCCAGTGATATAAAGTAACGACAGGTTCGATTCCATAGGTGTGTAATTCGTCAATGAGATTTTTGTAATATCGTATTCCAACTCTGCTGACATTTTCTGGCGATCCATTGGGTAAGATTCTCGTCCAACTTACCGAAAATCGATAGTGTTGCAACTAAAAGATGAATAAACAATTTCAGTCATGGGATTAATCAATTGTTAATTAATCTGATGACATTCTTACCCCCATATTCTTTGCCAGGGCAACATCTTCCTGATACTTGTGATAAGAGTCGCATGCAATATCTCCATTTTCTCTATCTTTTATCAATGAACTTTCCTCGTGGGTAAATGCGTCCCACACACTCACTCCTTTATCACTTGCATTCCATCCTCCTTCGACCTGATAAGCAGAAGTCGATGCCCCGATACTCAATCCACGAGGAATTTCCATCATATCAACTCCTGATCTGTTGTAATTATTTCAATATCAATTTGTCATTCGTTCTTCAAATGAAATTCAAATCTGTTTACTGATTTCCTCACCTTCCCAAAAGCCACAGCAATAATCCCACGCAGATCTTCATCCTCAAGTACAAATTACTCTTCAATTGAACTTATCCACGTATCACAGAAAATTACTTGTGCCAAAAATTAGATCCAATTGGCAATTTAAAATAAGAGTCAGAAAGATCGTTTCTGAATATATAGCAGTTTAAATTCGTAGTTATTGCATATTGATATCAATAATTATTTCATAGAGACACGTCTGAGATTATGTTTAATCCGCGATTCAATGATAACAGTTTTTTTTATTGAATGTGTATCGTTTTGGTGACGAACGTGATCGATTCAAAGTAGTTTTATCCCTAGGATGGAATTTTCGTGTAACAATTTTAAACATTAGTGATCGAACAAAGCAGAAATAATTGTCATAACAGGTCAGTGATGACTCCAGACTCGTGCGGCATATAAAAAATAAGTCGAGAATCTGTCATTCCAGAGATGCAGAGATGTCAATATAATACTATTATCATTCTAATTATTAATTAATTTTTTGAACTGTAGAATTGAATTTCCGAGGCAATAATTCCTACAAATATTAGAACAGGACAGGGAATAAATTACGATTTGAGGTGTATTGTTTATATAAATAATAAAAGAAAATCATCAGTTTGTGAAAAAAAGAAATTTGTATTTGAGCGAATGAATAAATTTTCCATCTTCAGAGTTCATAAATTTGAATGTAAATTTTCCAATTCTCGTCTAGTTAAACCGCCACGCACTTCTGATTCAGGCACATTTTTCCAGCTCCACATTGAGCTCCATGAGGCACCAGCCCCGGATCCGGATCATTCAACCCAAGATCTATAATGGCCGCTCGACATTTTACCATTTCCGTATTTTTCATTAAAAAAGAGTGACTAATTACAGCTGCAGATTCGAGACCAAAGAGCAATGAATTTCCGTCAGAATGGCACTGTAGCCTTCCACAGAGAATATCCTCATCATCACATGGATAATAACTAGAGTTCATTGAATCGTATCGACAATTGCCTCTCCTCGAGGCTTTCTTATTCAAATTATAGCAGAAATCCTCAGAGAAGCTACCCTCGCCCCAAAGAACTTTACACTGATCAGTGCGGGACCTACACCTTCCCTGATAGCAGAATGCCTCTCCCACTTTGCAGACATCTCCATTAATTTTGTGTTCATCATCAGGACAATATTCACTATTGCCTGTGCAATACTCAGCTAGATCACACTCATTGTCAGCTGTTCTGCAAGGAGTGCCTCGATTTTTCCACTTGCACGATGACAAATCACAACATTCACCAGTTGCACAGGTAGCATTAATCGTCAACGTACAATTGTCAGGATTGCAACAAGCATTGTCACAATGTTCCTTTACACCGCAATCGCATTCCTCTCCAGACTCCACAAACCCATTGCCACATACTGGACCACCAAAAATCATCAGTGGTTTATTACGGAGACAGTGATCCATTCCATGATTGAATGCAAATGCCAAAGAGTCTTTTGAACAAGAGGACCAGTGCCTTGGAGCTGATATACCAAATTCCGATGACATAGTGCATCTCTCCTCTGGACAGCTGCAATTCCTGGAGTCATGCTCCATCCCAAGATTGTGGCCCATCATATGGGCAATCAAGGATGCAGTTAATTTAACATCCAATTGTTCATGAGTGATTCCACCTGAAAAATCGTTGGTGCAGATGGTACCTTTCAGGGCCATTCCAACCACTCCGTTATCAAATCCAACGTGAGTCAGTAAATGCGCGTAATCATTTGGAATTTTCCTTGTGAGATTATCTTTACGATAATGTAAAAAATTCAACAGAGTTGATTGACGATTTGAGGTGATGTCTATTGGATCGTTTTCGGCCCAGACTTCAACACCCACTAGAGCTACGAAGATGTTCAGAGGTTCGTATAAACTGTTGATGATCTTTGCCAGGTCTCTGCACCGATGATGGATTTTCGTGAGGTTTCGCCCCAGAAAGATGTATTGTTGGTTATCAACTACAAGTGCTAATTCAACGTAACGGGAGTTACTATTTGAGTTATAAGGACCTTGAGGGCTTTCATCGGTTTTTCTCTCATTTCGATGTAGCTTCTCAGTCCAAGGTCGACTGTTTTCGTAGCTCTTATTCCATTCTGCAGAAAATGTCTAATTAAAAATTTCACTATCTCACAGGCTCAGGGGTTCGGAGATATTAATATTTTGATCAGAAAATGAACAAGCTCAAGACCAAACCAATTGTTGTTACGTTATCAATGAAATTCAATGAGTAGAAGTATTTTTTTTAAGGGATCGACGTACCTTTTATTTCTCCGCTGTTAATTAATATGTTTGAATTACTCATTGAGATTCGATCGTGAGGCACTGCCTGAATAATGAGAAAAATCGTTGAAAGCGAAGAAAAAAACAAGACTTTTCCCATTATTATTTGTGTTGTGTAGATATTTAAAGAATTTTCATTGAAGGAGCAATGTCTTGAGAATGCTGCACTTTGTGGGGATAACGAGAGATTAAATTGAGAGAGTAATTGGAGTTTGTGATTTGCAGGAGAAAAATGGAGATGATTTATGTGGTAATCAGCTCGTTATCGGTCTCAACTCTCGGGATAATTTTTTCCATGATTTTCCTACACAGTATCAATGATCCTTGACGACAGACTTGCATAAATGGAAATATATGTTTCTCTCACTTTTAAAATTAGATGGAATGAGGAAAATCAACGCAGAATACACGGATTCAATAAAAATTATCCGCAAAATTATAGAAATATCAGTTTGATACACTGGGATGACAAGGAAAGCCACGAGGACCTTAAAATCCTCGAGTTTATCGAAAGCCAATTTTTATCAAATTTTTGTATCTAAAATCTTGAGTTTTCTTTATTTTTTTCTTTCAACTATTCAAGGATAGTTTCTTTAACGGATAATTTTGTCTTGTAATTAATATTAATTATTTTTAATTTCCATGTAATTTTGGATTTCAAGGTTTTAAATAAATAAAACACTTTTCCCTGGTGAATCAATTTTCGACCTTACGTCCATTTTTATTCTTTGCACAGAATTCAATAGAATTACGCAACAAGCGATTTCAATTCGAATGTTTCCCGCGCAGATCATGTGTTGTCTGATCGAAATGCCATCTTGGAGTCGTATCCGAACCCCCTGGACCCCCTGGACTGAACCTCTACCTTTAGTCTATCCTCTTTGGTGATAAAATGTATTGGTAAATACGAGGACAATGCGATAGTAAATCTCTCGGATGAATCCAGGTAAGACCCAAAAAAAAACTCCAATAAATTTATCATAAACGGACATTTCACTCTAGGATATCCCTGAAGTGACAATCATCACTAAAAATTCAATAATCAGAGAAGGTCAGGGGCTTTGTGAAAAAGAAATACTCACCAGGAACTTGTCCTCAATTTTTCACCTATTCTAAAAATCTAAATCTAGATATCTCGATATAAAATCTTGATTTATTTTGCCGAAATGGTCACAATCGTTGGGTTTCAGTGGATTCGAGCCTCAGGATGATGCACTACAACTGGATTCCATCGCTGAATCCTCTGGAGAGCCGGATGTATTCGCAGTATATTGAGGCGTCATATCGTTCTCGTTTGAACCCCGACGAGGACAGCGAGCAAACTGGAGACGAGACCCACGACACAATGACCTCAGCAACGTCAGGTGAACGGAGTTCGAGTGCTGATCTATTCCGGTTGGAATTCGCTGCCTCCCAGTGGTCAAAACTCGTCACGAATGCCGAGGGCTTGTTCAGTAAGCTAGTGGCAAGTGAAATTCTTCCAGACACCGAACAGGACCAGATTAAACAGTGGCTCTGCCTGAAGCAGGAGTACGAGGAGTGCATAACGAGTGACGATGGAGCTAGCATTCCAGGGTACCAGGAGAATCCTCGAAGATCCCTGGAGCGAATTGAAGAGGTCACAGAGACAGACGAGAGGACAGACGAGTCCGAGGCACGAATGGAGTTTCGAAATACATCAGATGGAAGTTCCGAGTCAGAGACTGAAATGTCAGAGGACGACGATCAGAGCGATGGGGAGTCCGTCAATCCAGACTTCCTGGAGAAGCTGGACGATTGCCTGAATAAACTCAAACTGGAGACGGACAGACTGATAGACGCTATAGACGATGACGTCCAGGAGATGGGGCTGACGATAATCTCGGGGAGTGGACATCCAGTGAACAATAACAACGATTATGTGCCACTAATAAAACCCACGCCAATTAGAAACGCCAATTCCAGAAGGAATTCGATGCTACCAGGCTCAGAGATGTGTAACGAGGTGATAGCTTTTAATGGGGCTTTCAAGCCATGTGGGAAAACCTATGAGGAGGAGCTGGACAATAGTCGAGGCTTTGGGAATGATAATCAGGAGGCTTTCAACTCTCAGGACCTGTTGCTGGAGCCCCTCAAGAGTTACGAGATGCCTGAACCTATGAAGACATTGAAAACACTCACTCTGAACAACGAAGCAAAGCAGACGCAGGTGAAAAAAATCCAGTCAGACCTTGATGGAGCCCAGAAGAGGATCGGTGAGCTGGAGACGACTATCAAAATAAAGGAGAAATTCATTGCAGATATGATTAAAAATTCAGAAGCCAGGAGCAGTGCTAAGCAGAAATTCCAGAGGAAGAGGTCGAAGCTTGAGGAGCAGTATTACAACACAAGAACACAATTGGCTCACGCTGAGAATTCTCTGTACAGAGACGAGGAGAAGACAACGCACAAACGAGAGATTGAGTTGTATAAGAATATGGCAATACACTACGAGCAAAGGCTCATTGATATCGAAATGATGAAGCAAATTGCTGGCGACTCGGCGAAAAAAGTTCTGGAGCTGGAGAGTTCTTTAAATTCATCGAAGAAGCAGATGGAGAAGCTGAAGAAACAGTTGAAGAAGGAGGAAGTCAGGAAGAGTCAGCTGGAGGACGAAGTTGCGGAGGATCAGAAGAAAATTCGAGAACTCGAGGAGAAGTATAACCTGACGGCTTCAAAACTCAAGGAGATGCAGTCGGAGAGTGAGGACGAGAGGTCCAACTCCAGGTACAGGGGTGAGGATAAGAAACAGGATATGCTAGAGGTGAGAATATCTCATCTGGATCATATTCTCAAGGAGAAATCCATGGACTTGGAAAGAGCTGACGATGTGGACTCGAAAGCTGCTCTAAGAATTGAAATTGATAATCTGAGGAGAACGAAGGAGAGACTGTCCGAGGAGAAGTGCAATCTCGATTCGAAGCTCAAGGAAAATACTTTGAGTACTTTCGAGGAGAGGAAGAGGCTAGAGTGTGGAGAGGCTATTGAAGTAGTTGATGTGATGATCGAGCAGAAGAATGAGAAAATCTGTGGGAGAAAGTGCTTCGATGTGAAGAACTGCAAGAGGGAGGACATGGAGATGGTGCTGATGCGGCAGCTGTCCATGCTGAGTCTCGATGAGATTGTTAAGTTGTTCACTAAGTATTTTAACAAGGTAATTGATCTGAAAGAGGCAGGAAGGAGTCTTGAAATACAGCTGAATGATGCTGAGGCGAGGATTCAGTCGTTGGATATCAGAAATAGAGAGTTGAACAATTCTTTGAAGCATGAGAAGGTACAGGCTGAGAGGAGAATGATATTTCTCCGAGAGCAGCACGAGCAAAAAATGCATATGATGTTCAGGAGTGTTGCTGATGAGACTGGCAGCTCCAGCTATGAGAAGCATGATAAGGACTCGGAGATTGTCAAGTACAGGAGGGAGAATAAATTTTTGAGGAAGAGGGTTCAGGATCTGGAGACGCTGTTTAGGGGCTCGGCTGTTGCCAGAACAACCAGTCCTCCCAGAATTTCTCAGCAGGAGCTCAAGCAAATTGGACCATGCGCTGCCACTACCAAAGTCACCAGACAGAGAAATAAACTTATCATTCAGAAAACCGACTGCGATAAGAGGAAAAAGTGATGGAGTCGTTCTATGGAATGAGGAGATCCTTCGTTCATTTTTTTTTTTTGCTTTTTTGCAAGCTCTCGCTCTTGTGATATCGATGGAAAGATTTTTTTGTAGCAAGTCAATTTGTGATTTATTTTTTCTTACAATTTGAGGGAATTATCCAGATTCTTCGTGCCAAGAAGGTCCTCGTTCCATTTTACAGAACAGACTGAAAATATTTACATACAGTGTTCTCAGTATCTTCAATAACTTCCCAACGAATTTTCGAAACGTCAATTGGTGTTCAACTATCAGTATTCCCTGGGTCAATGCTCAATTATTCGGTTTTCAATATTCTCATTTTTTAGGTTGAAAAATGTTTATATTTCTTACTTCCGGTTTACAATGAGTTATTTAATGTGATCTTTTGTATATAAATTTTTTCATTGCGTTTACAAATAAAAAATTGTGTGATTCATGAGATTGGATTATTTATTTTTGGTTTATCAGTATTGGCGGGGACCGCCTCGTCTAATTGCTGGTTGCACTCTATTTGGGGGAGTGATGGAAATGTCCAGATAATCACCAATCGTGAACCTGAGAATAAACAATCAACGTTTAAATTTGAATAATTAATCAATTATCAATAACTAACGAATAAATAATGCATGTAACTCTACGTGAATTGACGAATGAAATGGATATTTTTCTAGTACGTGAAATAGTAACTTGTTCGGTGAATTTTTTATGGTCGTTATTTGAATGGTGTACCTAGCTTGAGCCAGTGTTTTATTGTCGTCAGCTCCTTTTTGTCCAGAGCATGTGACACCAATTTCCCTCATCCTATACCCAGAGTTCCTCAATTCAGGAGTTACCAATGAGAAATCAAAATACGTTCCCTTGCTCCTGGCGTCTGGATTAACTTCCTTAACTAAACCCGTTATTTCACGTAGAGTTGCGTCCATCCAGGTGTAAATTTGGAGTTCATTCGAGGGAACATTTCCACGACTGTAATCCATTATGTTGTGGTGGCGACCGGTGTTGCAGAATACTCGTAAAAGTAGTGGACATGTCTGTAAACAATAATTGAGTAAACGAGGAAAATTCAATTTGCAAAAATCCCTCGTGTTTGCACGATTCATTTTAATTTGATTTCTTTTTCTAACGTGGCATTGTCTATTATTATAAATTCAATTGACGAGTGTAAACAAAACTCTGAGGAGAGGTTATGCTACAAAGTGATGACTTTAGTAGATCAAATGTGCAGGAAAGGGAGAGATGATAGCGAGAGGTTGGCAGTAACCGATAATAATTGTTTAGTTGATTTCGAAAATATCGTGAATTTACGTACCTTTTCTCTGTCCACTGGTTTTTCAGGCAATTGTTTATCATCAACAACCATTGACTCTAGAGCTGACGCCATTGTACTATGTGAATGATAATCGATTGATCGAAGAGACCGATGGTTTTTGGCGAAAAATCGAGATTTTTCAGTCGATCCATCCAGTTCATCAACTGTCGATATTTTTTTTATTTCAATATGGCGGATATTTTGGTTTCTAATGCACCGATAAATTGAGAACACCCCGATTTTCCCGGTTTTTATTATTTATTTGGAAATTATTCTTAAGTTGGTGAGTGACTTTAGTCCACCGGTTCTCAATATTATTTTATCGATTTTTTATTTGAATTGAATGTACTTCTACCATTATTTAAACTCACAAGTTAAAAATTTGTTAATTAAACAGCGGCAAATGATTCCGTAAAAATTATTCAACACTCGACAATATTCAGCTTATGTTTCTGGAAAATCATGATTTTCAATCATTTCGAAAATAGAAAATGAGATGAACAACGAGAAAGTCTCGAAGAATAATATTGTTCAGAATTTCTATCATTATTAATAATAATATTATTAATGGGAATTTTGATTTTTCAATAGTTTGGACAGGGATTACTTTCAATTTGTCGATGCCAATCCCAGAAAGCTCCCGATCAGAAGTCGCAGAAATGTCGCAGGACAGTAATCACAGTTCCCAAAGTTCAGTTTCTGAGGACAGTGGGGCTGACCACAGCGACAGTGATGATTCTTCAACAATGGATGAGGACGACTACGAGAGGAGGAGAAACCAGTGTCAAGAGAACGTTGACGATCTCGAGAGACAGTTCGTACTGCTCAAGGAGCAGTAAGTTTGCTCATTTATTTAGAAAATAATTGAGGCTCTCCATTGGATTTTTGTATCCCTCCGAAGTCTTCAAATCATAGTCATCAACTGGGAATCCTTGCCAATTATTAGTTATTAACAATGTTAATATAGAAATAATAAAATAGCTCATTTATTGCAGACTCTATCGTGAACAAATATCTCAACTGAATGCAAAAGTCAGAGAGATCGAGGAGGAAACCGCTGAGGAATATGCAGTTCCTCTGCTCCACCTCCAGGAGAGAATGCAGACGAGAATAGAAGTCGCAGAGATTCTCCTCCAAATGAGACGTGGCAACATCCAGCACAAGTACGAGGGTGAGATAAAAGCCGCTGAGGACAACCTGAGAAACGAGAAAAACATTCTGAGGAATTCTATCTACTCTGAACTTCAGGATAAGATCCGGAGGCTTCAGGAGGATAAGAACAACGTGGACATCCACGAGGACCTGTGGCTGAGCTCCACAGGACGAAGGAGGAGGAATGCCAAGAGAAAACGCACGTTTTACGTATCAGGTCCTTACATCGTTTATATGCTCAACGAATCTGATATTCTCGAGGATTGGGCACTCATCAGGAAGAGTCTGAGCTGTCGAAATTCGGGGATTTTGCTCCATAAATAATCATCATTGTGAAAATAGTGAGGATTTGCTCGGTCAAGTAGATAAACTTTTTTATGGTTTGATAATCAATTCAAAACGGGAGTTATCGAGTGAATGATAATTAATTAAGTGAGCTGTTGAAGGGATAATTAGGGGAGGCAGACATTTGGTTTGAGTGGGGTAATTAATATTGATTTGACGAGGGGACTCCAATTTCTGTAGTTGTATTTCTTAATGGAATCTGATAATTTATATTTTGTATTGATTGTGACAAGTGACACTTTTCGATGAATATTTTTTATAAAAATTGTAAATAATAGAGATTATGTGGATTTTGTGATTGTTCGTCAGCTATGTAATTCAATCATCTTCAATTGCATATTTTTTTAATAATCATTTTTACATTCGAGCTGAATTTTAATTTGTCCTGGCAGGAAAAAATAAAATATTTGTTCGATATTCTGGTGTAAAGACTAAAATAAATGAGTCAATTAATTTTTCATTCACGTGTACTTGTACGTGTATTTGTTTCAAAGAGAATTCAACCTGGATAATTTCTTCTCTGATTTTTTTTATTGGTTATTCAGTAATAATTGGAGCATTTAATTAACTCATTTTTTAAATCCGTTCATTTTCAATGACAAGAATACAGCTGTTTGTGGATGGTTATTATTAATATTCAATTATTGGGTAAAAAGAATTATCGAGGAATTTATTCCCTTGAAAATTAAAATGATTTTTCCTTTTTAATTGGCTAATTATGTTAGGCAGAGTTAGATGACAGTGTAAATAGATTCGACCATAATACGATCTCCAGACATACAATAGAATAATACCGGAAGTAAATTCACTCTCCACAAGTCTATCCCAGCAAATGTAGAATTTCAGAGGTCCTAATTTCCGTAAGTACCACAGAATAACAGAGACCACACATACACTGACATCCAAGAAACGAAAATCCCTGAAAATTCCATTAGAATTCAATTCAAACCAAAAAAAAATTATAGAATTCCTTCCGAAATTCTCCACTGCTTAAGAACTAATGAACTGTTAATCTTTTTTTTTATGCTTATTTTACCTCGCTTCGAGTCGGATGAGACTATGTGGCGATTGATCAGGACTTTTTAAAGCTGGTTAGATCTCACCATTCTACCCGGCCAGGAATCGAACCTGGAACCCATCCGTTGTGAGGCAACGACCTTAACCACGAACTGTTAATCATTCTTGATTATTAGTTCTTATTCATTAATGGCATTTACTTCAAGTGCAGAAAACAGGAATATTGTGAAAGCAGATATTTATCTAATGAATAAATAAAAATAAAAATATTTTTTCGTTAGTGTAAAGACGCTGTGAATTCGTGCAATTTTTAAATAAATAAATCCTATTGTCGGAAGGGTGAAATTGTGGAAAGAGGGGAGTGATTTATTCTGGCAATTTGGCCTATCACGGAGAATCAATCCTTATCAGCGCGATTTGTGTGGGGTTTCCTCGGAAATACCCAGAGACGGCTTCTGATGAATAATAATCATTTATTGATGAATAATTCGGTGGGTCCGTATTCTCCGCAGTAGCCACGGTGGAATGGTCTCGGTAATTCCTCACTCGATCCATGAAAATACCCTCCCCCTTGTTTCTGGTTTCTGGTACACCGTAAACTAATATCCAATGCATAGTAAGATACTATCGTACCACTAACGAACGTTTTTCCCTTAACCCTATGACTGTCGGTTGTATTATTGATTCCCGGCATACTAAACCCAAATGTTGTTGAACTTGCGGTGTTTAATATTTATGCCAATCATGCTGCGGTCGAGTGATATCTCCGTAAATATGTCCGGAATAATCATGCGGCGGAAGGCTCGATTGAACGCTCAAAATTTTCGTTACTCAGGCTTTTTCCAGTAATCAAAAAATGTTTATCAAACCGAAAATCGATGCTAGTGTTAACTTACTGTGTATCCAATTTCATTTTTCATTTTTCATTTTTTCGGGTTTTTGGGGATTTTGTGAAAAAAAAAACATCGGAAAGTTCGTACGAAAATTCTTTACCTATCAATGAGTCCAAACTGCTAGTTTTTTTTTGATTGATTTTGGATTTTGAAATTTGATGAAAACTCTAGTCTTTCCATTTTTTTTGCCAAATTTTCCATGGTAAACTGAGTTATTGTTTTCCATGGATAATTAAAATAAACTAAAGCCATCGGCTTAAAACATCGGACCTTCCCGCTGCTCCGAAAATTAATAACCAACAGCCCATGAAATTCGATTTTTTCTGTTTCCATCCCACCCATCTGGAAATGTTTCCAATTTATTATTGGACACCGTTTTATTATATTCATTCATCTCTGTAACTCTATTCTATTGAAATTAAAATAGAAACTCCGGTCGTTTAATTTTACAATTTTAATAAATACGAAATGGGTCATTCTAATGTGACCCCGAGGTAATTTAATCCAAAGGTGAAAAAAAATATTCAATGTCTATTTTGAAACGTGTTAATTCAAATAAAATTCAAATATTTATAGACAAAAAATAAATATATCAAAATGAATAATCGAAGATGGGTATTTACAATGAAAATCCCATAGGATAACAATAAATTAATTTTTTTCAAAGTATATCAAATAAGAACATATAAATATAAATAAAAATTCAAATAGAATGAGATTTAATGAAATTGAACTGAAATTATAGAAAACTCATTTATTTATTCATTTATTTATTTATTTATTTATTTATAGGATTGAAATCCTTGGTTCATTCAAATTATAATATATAAAATGAACTAGTAGTACGTTTTTATTTCGAACCCCCAGCGGATACGGAAGTCCTTCCGTTTCGGGGTGAATACAATTTAAACGCGATCGCATAATAGAAAATGAGATAGAGTAAAATATAGCGCATAAAAATATACGTTGAAAATCTATAATTGGCCGATCTGGCATAGCAAGATATATTTTCCACTTTATCCCTTTCCGGGATAGATTAACAAACTGGCAATGGTACGTTGATAAAACAATCTGGCAATTTCGTTGAATGAACAATTACAACTGTAATTCAATAGAGAATCCGCATAGCACTAAATAACAATATAAAAATTAATAAATTCGGTGAGCAATTTTATAGAATGAAAATAATATTTCATAGAATAAATAGTCTAGACAAATCAATTCCATCGAATACATTTAGCCAATCATTTCATTCAAATCGATTAACAATATTTTTAACGAGCGCTTTATCAACAGATATCAACATTCTGTGATCCGAGGGAGATTATTCAATAAATAAAATATTAATTAAATTAATTAACCACCTATTAGTGAATTCACTAAATAAAATAATAAATACCCAATAAAATAACATGGAATACATAATATTTTTAAAGAAAAAAAGATGATGAGATGAAAGATGAGAAGAAATGGGTAGGAAATTTTCAAGTAGCGAATAAGAACCTCATCCATACCCCGCAAATAGAAAAATGTAAATAAAAAATGAATGGAAGGCGTGAACACTTGACCTATCGCACCAGTCAAGCTTTCCATAAAAAAAAAGGGAAAAAAAGAGAGTAATTACAAAGGATTCACCCTGAAAATCAATGAGCCATCCCCCATTGGTGGGTAAACCACCTAGAACACCCTCGTTGGACAGATGTTTGCGGATTACTGACGATTACTGACGGCTGGTTTGGCAAGCATGCGCTTTCAAGCTCCCCTGATTCTTGAGGCTGGAATATAGCATTTTTTGGGGTAAAAGCCATCGGGTGTGGGTGGCAAAAGATGGAGAAGGGGCAGTGATGAGACAACATCAGGACTGGGCTGTATAAAAGAGGTAAGGGATGGGGAAGGGGGTTGTTGAAGAACCATGAGATAAAGTAGAGGGGGTGGGAATGGGTGCTAGTGTGTCAGTTGTTCCAAGGCAGGAGCAACTCAGTCTAGTGTTAACCGTCATTCATTGCGAATACCTCGGTCAGGACTTGGAAAAATGCCGCGATATTACGCGCCGTCAATTCAAATTTTCGTTTCATCACAACTACCGGCGTAGGCCATCCCCACTAAAATTACCATCGGTACAAGTTCAACAAGAAAATTCCCAAGAAAATTCCCAATAAAATCAGGATAATTCATTTTGCTAATTTTCTATCCACCCTCTCTCCCAATCGGCCTTCCCTCACTGCTCAATCATTTTTATTTATATTGTCAACGTCATCTTCAACGAGTGACCACTCAATATGACTTGACATGACTTTTCAAGGACACCCTAGTGTCCCTGTGCGTGTGTGCAAAATCGAGTAAGGTCCTCGTGTTTTTGGAGGAAATTCTGTTATCCTCGGGGAGGATCGATCACCAGGATTACTCCGGAGGCTTTCAAATTATCGGTGAATTCCGTTACATGGGAACGTACGAGGCAAGTTCCACAGGCAAGTTTTCAGAGTTCTCAGCCCTCGAGGGGTGAAAAATGAGGTTTAAATCTCGGGAAAATGTCGTGGGATCAAATAACTCGAGAAATTGGTGGACGCAATCGCGGGATCTGGATGAGTGTTTTGATAAATGGCTGTAATTGATGCTATTTCGGAGGATTTAACGAATCCGGATTGGATCCACCTTTTTTTCCACACATAACCTCGTTTTGATTATTAATATTTTATTGTTATTATTATTTTTAGTTAAGATTGCACTGGGAGTTTTAAACGGTCGAATTTCGCGTGTCCTCTGGGCGCATATGGACCTGGGGTATTGATGGAATCGGGGATGTATTGGCTGAGCGATTGAGGCTCAAGAGGATTTTCACTTCTGGGGATGAGAGTTGGTCTAATCAGGGGATAAGTTTCTGTTGAGGGCTTTTGACGAGAGGATTTCGGGGTGAAGCTTTTTTTTGTGATTATGGAGTATGTCGTTTTCAATTTCTTGAATTTTTTTATTGAATGGAAATTTTAATGTAAATGATATTTCGATTATGGACGCTCGGTTATTTTTAACGTTTTGAGTTTTTAATTGTTTTGGAGGTGAAATGAAGACTCCGGTTGAGGCCTGACAGGCACAATTTCATACTCCGGATGTCTCGAAATAAGGTGGGGAAATAATCAAATTTTGTTTGGAGACTTGTGATTGAAAATTGAAATCTCTGAGAGTTCGAAACTCGGACTTTTACAAGTTTCAGGCTTGCGAACTTGTTAAGTTGAGACTTTCATAAATGCTAATTTCAGACTTTTAGAACTTCATCCCAGACTTTTTGTCTCAATTCCCATTTTATTTCAAGCCCCACGGTCCAAAAAATGTGGAATAGAGAAAAATCCCGATTCAGTGCAAAAAGTCTCACCTCAAGACTTGGCGACAATTAAAAATTCTTCCCCTCTCAATTTCCAAAATTTATCTATGTTTAAACAACCACAAACAAATAACTTAAATATTAACCAATTACTTGATTATCAGACAGTAAAAAAGACATAAAATAAAGATAATAAAAAATCGTAAATAATTTTGAAAAATAGTTAATAATAATTCAACAATGTTATTTACACTAACTTTATAAATTTATATGACAACAATTGATAAGATGATTTTTTTAGACTATCAATGTTATTGAACCTGATAATAATAAAGCCATTATGATCATTCATCATTTATAATTCTATAGTCATTGAGTCATCCGGGAAATTCGAGTCTTAATTCCTGGGACATCAATAAAAACATGTCCTATTATCCAGTCACTCCCCTATACAGATTTGATAAATTCCAGAGAACACATCCGCCGGAAAAAATCTTCTGATGTCGATCCAACAATTCGGTACAATGTATTCATTAAGAGAGAGTGCTGGTTGAATTATAGGGGCTTAAGAGATTTCTGCTGTGTCGGAGTCTTGAACGGACTAACATGAGGGAATTATTTATCCACTGATGAGCAGTCATTCGTACCAGGGGATAATTATTTTCCAAGGGTGAAATTCCCGAATAACGAACAGTTCGATTGATTACCCCATCAATATAAAAAATACCAATCACTTTGTTTTTTTTTTCTTTTTAATCAAAAGAAAATGTTCCCCTGTGGGAAACCGAGGGCTGCTTTTCGAAATCGACGGAATAGTGTATTCAGCGAATTTTCACTTTGATTTTTCATTACTTTGAGCGAAATACGAGGGATTGATTAGGGGAGACTGATGCACTAGTTTTCAGGCGTGTTAATGAGAAATGGGGGTTGTCTATTCGAACACTAGTGCATCCAGGGAAAAAGTTGAAAATTAAACGCTCAACATGGGGGGAGGGAAATATTGGTTATTGAATACCACAAGAATTTTCTCTGTGAATATTTTAGTTTTGGGATGAAATTATTCACTCCCTTTGTATCGAGGGTGCGAGGTCATTCGAGAAAACAATCAACTCCAGTATGTTATTGTCAATTGTTCGGAATTGAATTAATGGTTAACGATTTATTGACCAAATTTTAATTTCAAGTTCCAATGAAAAATCAAGCGAAATAACCAATAATGCGATCAATCCATTAAAATTCTTCCGTTTCAAAATAATGAAATTCCATTTTATCCGAATTCCGGAAAGTTCGAGTTTTAATTAAATCCTTTAATCGATTTTATTGATAAATTGAAATGTTTTTGTGGCGACATTTAAATAATTTGTTAAATAATTTAAAGAGCCTTTCAGGGAAGATTTGAAAGATTTATCTCTTGATGCTGGGATATCGAAGTTCTCCTATTGGAAATAACTCCGTCGATATTCCCTGGTGCCTCCGAACATGTACTATTGGCAGAATGGAAGAGTGATATTGTTGATAACTGATAAACCCCCGAGGCTTTCCACTTCTTCAGGAATCTTGAGGGATTTCTTAATGCCATCGGACACCTTCCAACTGACGTTTTAATCCACCGAAAGGATTGTTTTGAGGGTCGAGATTCCTGAAATTCTGACGCAGATTACGATGAGGCTAACGTCGACGGACAGCTCTTTCCTTCCATTCCCGTCGATTCCTTTAAAAATAGAACCCGCCAAATTCAATCCATTACCATCAGACGTCCGTCCACGGGAAAAAAAACTAGTCACGCCAATATGGTGGAACAATTCGCGATGGAAAATCATCTGGCGTTTATTTTTCCCCACAAAAACCACAATGTATTTATTCTTCGAGTGGAACATCATCGCGCTTATGTAATTCAATTGAACAATTTATCGAAATAAATGTTTTTCCATTAAATACAGGTTTTAGGTGAAATATTGAAAATGCTATTTACTGGAAAAATTTCTAATAATTTCTGGATTTTTTATAGTTATTGAATTTATACAGCAAAAGTGGAAATTATACTTGGAATTTCTGTAGAATTATTTTTTCATTAATCAAGGATATTTTGAAGATTCTCTTGCAATGCTTAATTGTCAGAAAACTAAAGCATTTATTTCCCTGAATTTTTAATCTATTGAAGATTCGACATTTTATTAATAGATCAATTATTATTGAGAGTTAAAAATTCAATCATAAATGATAAATGTTGAGACCGTTTTTAATTAAAATTTGATTAAAAGTGATATAATGAAAAATGACTTTGTGATTGCAATGCTAAGAAAAATGTTGAATAGTGTACGTTTCAAGTGGTTGATTAAATTTTGACATTTTTTTCTGGCATTTCTTCTGACATTTTATTGAATTTTCGTAGCCGTGAGGTTGCCGATTGATTGGTGGGTTCGATTGTCCCTGAGTATTGACATTATTACTCCTCGACGGATGAAAAGAGGGATAAGAAAGGGAATAGCTGGATGAATGAAAAGAAATGAGGTTGAGAGTACTCGCCAGATAAATTTTGGTAATTTAGACGAAATCAAATAATACCTTTCACGCGAGTGTCTGGTCGTTCTTCAAACGTCGCATTTTGGGAAATGGAAAAATAATCCAAGTCCATCTTGACGTAATTTACGTAGCAACCGGTGAATCCGGGTAAAGCGAAAATATCGGAAAAGAGTCTGTGTTTCAGTGGAAAAGAGCTCGATGATACGCAGGTGTCAAGAGAGATAAAGTAAGAGGAATTGTTTTTATTGTAGAGTTTTTGTTGACTGATCTGTCTAGTGCGCTCACGAAAACTGTCCAATTGTTCAATTCACAGAATACCTTCTCCCCTAAATAAATGCTTTATAAATTTGTCAAGGAAAAATCAAGAATCATATAATAAATTAATTCACGAGATAAACGAAAAACCGAGAAATGGCACTCGACATTGAAATAAAATGCGTGGAGAGGTTTTTATGGAAAGAGTCGAGAACACGAAAGCCAAGCAAAAGCCATTATTTTCCTCAAAAGACCAATTGAATGAACAGTAAGAACGCAAATATTTGTGTAGTTCGGGCTCAATCGATATTCGGCATTAAGTGATGAATGGAAAATGGAAATATAAAATAGTGGTCCAGGTAGGGATCCGATAGAACATAAGCCTCAAAGGGAATACGTGGTGTAATGAAGGATATTGCTCTAGGTGTTTTGGAACCACCGGGTAATGGAGGACTCCGAGGGATTTGTAAGAAGCTGGCAAGCGCCTTAATTCTACTTGCAGGCGTTTAAATATAACCAAGCGATAAGAAGTTAATCTCATAAAAACAACTCAACTCAGTTATGTATTTAATTTGAAAATTAACTCGGTAATAACTGCTACACTAACGGCATCGAATGACTTGATAAACTTCTGGGGATATTTCAACGTAACTTCGCTGTTGCTCAAGTTTTTCCCGTGACATCGTACCTCCATTGAAAATTTCATCGAGTTATTCTTGCGTACCAATTCGAGGAGAACAACGACAGAGTCGTTATTTCGGTTATTCCATTACTTGGAATTGTCGTTAACATTTCTCATCAGATGGATTTTATCTGGAACAATAATTTCAAACAATCATTCCGCCCTCTATGGAATACCATCCACCTCTGTTTCGGGTAATATGCTCTCCGTTGTTTTGGAGAGCCCTTTGTCACAGTTTCACTGGCCTACGGATGCCCTCGCCCATGTTCCCGAAGACAATGGAGTTATCGATGATTTTTTTTTTCCTTCTTTTTTTTTTTCCTCGACATTCTCCACCTCTCCAAATCTCCTACCGCTATTCAACCAAAATCCGCCATATTGAATGTGTCAAGTATGTAAACACATGGCTGAGAAAAATGACGAGTTTAAAAATTATTCTGCAAATCACGCGAGCAACACATGCCCTCGTGTTATCACGATCGGAGTATGACTTGACACCTTTTGCATCCTGCAAATGGTTTTTTCTGTTCCATTTCGTTGCTCAAACGATTCAATTGGCTGCTGTATCGATCCACAACCGGCTGACCCGGTTCCAGGAGTTCATAATGACAAAAACCCTTCGTGTCCCTGCAGATAGACCAAGTGGTTGGTCTAGTCGGATTTTTTTTTGTGGTGGCACATGGTGTCGGCTCCTCTGGAACTGACTCTTCATTTTTTTTTCAAGGTGAAAATCTAGTGCGGCTATTCTTCATTTATCGCTGATATTCTGGACGGGATATCCGGTTTTTTCTGGGACTCCTAACGTCCGAACCACGAAACAATGAGTTGTTTCAAGTTGCGACCGCTAGTGCGGCCTGATCAGCGCTGGGATTTCCCGGTTTACCGATTTTTGGGGATGAACGATGATGAATTTTTACACAATCATGGTATCGTCGCGATGAGTCAGATAAATCGTTTAATGATGGGTTTTATGGGTTTGTACGGATTTCCTACGGCGGCGGAAAAAATGTGATGATAAAAGTTTATCCCAGTGGAAATGTAATACCCCCGGTGAATTCATTATGAACTCCGGGAGTTCATGGTGACAAAAACTCGACACGTCCCCGTAGTTACACCCAAACACTTTCTTCACTCAGTTTTTAGTCCGTGACATGCGGTACTCCCCCTTCCAGGACTAGCTCACGATTATTTTCCGACGAAAAATTTCATTGGTAAATCAATTCAATTCTTTGATTGGTTTTAGCTTAACGAAAAACTAGTCTATATATAATGGTTCACATTTTGAAAATCGATAATTTGCTAATTCAAATGGATAACCTAGAATTATAGCGGTTAATGGTAGGGAATTTGTGTGGGGATTCCCCTCTTTGCGTGGATTTTATCTGATGGGCTATAAATAATCACTCATCAGTTCAAATAAAATTCCCTGGGACAACATTGAATTTTCTGATGACAGATTTTATCGTTCAATATGAATTTCCCAGTGTCCGTAGAGAAACTGTGTAATAATAAAAGTTCACCCTGAAAGTGTAATATCCCCCGTGATTTTTCTCCCATAAACATGCCATTTTTTTTCATTTTCCAGATAAATAATGCAGTGGATGGCAGTTACCAGGAACATCTCGGGGGATACTTTTATACCTAGGATGCGTTTCAACGTAACGATCGGGCCTCAGTCGCCAGAAAGAAGGACATACGGAATATTTCCAGTGCCTCCTGTAACATCACTACCAACACTCAACATGATTCACCAGCGGAACGTCAAGTTTTTGTTAAGCGATGACAAGACAAGTGATGTCGACGAAATAGTCGACACAATGAGAAAAATAATAATCGATGACGACAATCCTGGTGGTAATATTACCAGCGAAATCAATTATAATCCACATGAGCTCAACAATTGGTGGGCTATGATTGCTATCGTACTTGTTGTTGGCACTGCTGCTGGCAACATACTTGTCTGTCTCGCGATAACCTGGGAGAGGAGATTGCAAAATGTCACCAACTACTTTCTCATGAGTCTCGCTATCACTGATCTCATGGTGGCTATTCTGGTCATGCCACTGGGAATTGTCACACTCGTAAGAGGCAAGTCATTTCGATTTTCCTTCGGATCCTTTCAAATAGTACTCTTCATTTATTCTTTCATTCATTATTATTTATCACTGTTTAATTTATTTGAATTAAATCGATGATGTTTTAAGGAATAGATTAATGAATAATGCTGATTGTTCAATAACAAGCTCTGATTGATGGGATTGTCGATTTTTTGGGTGCACAGTCGACTGATAATTCAGCATTGATAGCTCTGGCCATGACTAGTTCCTCTGTAACATCATGTAATGATGTTATGGCAGTATTTCAAGTGAATTATCAGCATGAATCACGCGTAATGGAGAATCAATCCCAGTTGTGTTTTCGAGATACGAAACATTCCATTATGCGTTCGTTTTTATTGGCGGCTTTACATCATTCGGTTAAATTGAATAATCGTGGAGTGCATGCGACAGAAATTTTAATCAGCTCCTCAGTACTTTCGGTATTTTTATTTTCGAAATCTAATGATTAAGCGTTAGGATATTTATGATTGATTGACAGCAAATGTTGATATTCCCGGAAGAAAAATGTTTTCCGTGAAAAAATAATGTCCACAGGAGAATAAAAATTTATCGACTTCTCTTCCATGGAATATCTCTCAGCAAAATGGCCTGATAAAGTTGCATAATCTCTTCTAAAACAATCGCGAAGAATATGAAAAAATAATCAGAATATTCTAGCAAAATTCAAATAAAATTCCAATGGAAAATCAATAATAAAAATTTACGGAGAGAGGGAGAAAGGAGTTTTAGTAATTTTTCAAGCGTGTGTATTTTGGAAAAAAAAAGGCAAACCTGGTTTTGCCAATATTGATCGGAACGGTAGGACACCATAAACGGGAAGACTATTACGTGACTGAATGAGTTACGAATTGAGAAAGATTAATGAACGCGTGGGTGAACTCTGTGCATGAATAATCGGAGGGGCGGTGAAATCATGTGAAACATGATGTTGCGGTTATCCCATGCCAAATACCCAAAAATTTAACTCGCCATTAATTCAAATTTCAAATAACATCTGAGATAGAGCCGATAACATCAAGGCAAATCGTCATTGTCCTTGTCACCTGCGCCAGTAACGCTCAACCCACCCATTAAATCGCCCTCTATCAATGACTGGAATCCATGATAGAGTGAATTGCCGAGCCGATATGAATTATCCGTACGGGCAATTGCTAGGCAGCTGTTGCAATTTCCAGTTTAGCACTGGCATTTCAATGTTTGGTAGCATCTGGATGGCTAATGTTTAAATTGTGTGAGGAAAAAATGGGGAAAAAAATGAGGCCTACAGATATCCCCGGCCAATGAAATCACCAGGTGGTCCAGCCTGCTGATGACGTTGATGAAGGACGATACGAAGACATGACGAATATTCAGAACAAGCTGATGGCTTACAGAACACGATGTCCAATTGAAATTCAGAGGAGTTGCCACTGGGCTTTCGCCAATCTCCAGGAGCGTGACTAGAGCGTACATCGATTATTTCGGCAATTACATATAATTAGATGGAACCTTCCATGTTCGTCGAGTGGAATAATTGACGTAGGTTAATTTAGCGTTACACTTGAGGCTGAGATTTTTGCAATGATTTACAAAGGACGCACTGTATTCTATCGATTATCTTCTCCCTGGATTACTAATTAGGATATCTCATGACAGGTTATTTTCCCCTGCCGGCGATGTACTGTCTTGCTTGGATATGCCTGGATGTTCTCTTCTGCACGGCGAGTATAATGCACCTCTGCACCATCAGTGTCGACAGGTACCTCAGTCTGCGTTATCCTATGAAGTTTGGAAGGAATAAAACTCGAAAACGCGTCACACTCAAGATTATTTTCGTCTGGCTGCTCAGCATCGCCATGAGTCTTCCTCTCAGTCTCATGTACTCTAAGGTAAATATATTTTTTCTCACTATATTGTGCACCTAGAAATATTGTTGGAATACTTGGAATGAATCCTAGTCAGATATCGATAAATCAATATCCCGTATTTATCGCAATATATTATATTTACGCATTCTCGGAATATCGAGATTTTCCGTGTCTCTAGAAAAATCTGACTCTTATAATCAATGAAAATGAATAATTAATTTTATTATTAGTTGATAGAATATTAATACGGAGTGTGGAAGTATAAAAAAATTTGAAAAAGGGAGTAAACTTGAAGATGAAAATTCGAAATTTTGAGAAGTAATGAGCATCATTCGAGAGCATATCTAGGAAAAATGTCAGATCGATCGTTGAAAATATCTTCTAGAAATAGCATTTTCTCAAAAATAGTTTTTTTTCTAAAATTTGAAAAAGCACTTGTTTGAGACGTTTCTCCCGGGACATCTAGAGTGTTCATCGATATTCCATATACGATGCGAGACCGTAAAAAAATGTTCAATACTATATCCACTTGCACACAATGAAATCGTACAGAAAAATGAGAAGAAATTTTCTGAGTTGTACTGTTTATTAACCTCGTACATAGAAAACGGAAGTAATTGAAACCCTAGATTCTGGTGACAAGTTGATAATAAAATGCCAAAAAGCTGGAAATATGCGTAGAACGAATGGTGATATTCACTCCTCAGTGTATTCAAACGGTTCTGGTGGTTCAGCTTCCTTCTCCTCATCTGGCTTGGGTCCAAAGGCTGAGTTAAAAATAACAACCATAGATTACGAGAAAAGCCCGGAAATATGATAAACAAGAAAATATGGTCAAAGTAACGTACCAGCAACTGGTTCGACAAGTTCCTCCTCAGAGTCTGGCTTGATATGCTTCAACATGACAATTCCCCCAATCTGAATATCCTTGACTGGCGCGTACTGACTACCTTCAACAAGCTGAATAACTTTGAGCTGCTGGCGAAGAATTCTCGCTGGATTTTGAAGAATTTCAAAACTCGGCTCCGGCTCTCTCTTCTCCTTGTCATCATCCTTACTCTTTTTCTCCTTGTCTTTAATCTCTTTGTTCTCCTTATCCTCCTTCTTCTCCTTGTCGTCCCTCTCCTTTTTCCTATCATCTTTCTCCTTGACAGAGGATGAAGTTACTGGCTCTTTAATTTCACTACTTTCCTTCGTTTCAACAGTGGGTAGATCCTTAAAAAGCATTTTCAAATATAATCGTCGAAAGCACTGAGTGGACTCCTCGCGAAGAGCAAAACAAGAATAAAAAATGAACAATTGAATTCGTCAAGAGGTGTACGAGAGAAAAATGATATCTAATACGACTTCAGTATCACTCTCGGACCCATGTGGATATTTCGTTGATTCATTTTTCACCCATTTCTCTCGAGCCAAAACGCCATGATAAATTCCATCAACTTACCACTTCCATTAATTCATGTGAGTGACGTGCACGTCTCTCCGATTCACGTCTTCTTGCTTTAGCAGCGATACTCAATACAGCTGTTGTAACTTTTTCACGCTCCTCTCGTTTCTTCTCCTCGAGAGGTGCTGGATATGCATAAACGCTTGGACGTGCATTAGAGCGAATCTCGAGTTTTGGCATTTTCAGTTGGGCATTCAGCCCTATCAAACATGTTGGGGTAAATGCTAGAGCAAGACAGTGAGCTAGTGGAAACCAGTACCAATACTGGGTAAATACAAGGGCTCCAACAACAGCCAACATATTAGTGTGGCCAGTTCGAGACTGTAGGGAGACTGTCACGTTACGTCCACCTGTTGAAAAACATTGTATAATCATTGTTTGAAACAAGTCATCTATTCCTTCAGCAGGGAATTATTATTCCCGTTAACCTCTCGCTTATTGGTATCACCATTGAATATCACTGAAACTAATATTCATCGTAACGTTACCACCTCAAATACGATGTCAAACTATTACGCGTTAAAATTTTACGAACTAAAATATCACCCGTGAAAATACTACCAACCTCAATATTGTCATAGCGCTATCAATACAAATCTAAAAATGCTTTACTACTTTTTTTCCTTTCATCTCCCTTGATTTTTTCTTTTGCCTCTCACATACTAATCAATTAATAATTATAATTATAACTGATAAATGTTAATAATAATGAGTAATGAATTAATTTCCTGTGGCATTTCAAGGTGTAATATTTGGATATGAATTATCTACTGATAACTTATGAACTCTTACATTTGCCTTTTTATTCAGTCCACCATCTCGTCCTGACACACTTTCACACGCACTTTACAATTGAAATGACGGTGCAAGCTTGCGTGACGGAAGTAACGCTCGCGAGCAGAGGTATCTTATTACGCAGTGTTGTACCAATAATGCATCCAAAGATGACACTTGATAGTGACACTGTTCTCGTATTTTGGAGTCTCGTTGACGATACACGAGATGGTAACAATGAAGATAAAGTATTAGTGATGAACTCACCAGCATCGATGATACCCTGAGCGAGAATAGCGCCAAACTTGGCCATGACGTCCTCATGTTTATCAACCACCACTTTAGCATAGAGTGCCCTGAACTCCTTGATTCTGGGACAAGTGGCCTCGGTCTGCTGTATTAAAATCATCGCTGAGGCAATGAGTGCACCCTGGCGTACAAAATTCACTGGATCATTGGCCATCGGGTCCAGCAGTGCAATAGCTTCCTTCAAACCCGTTCCCGCACAAGCTATACCGAGTGCCATTGCAGCCCCATATCTCACATGTGGATTGTAACTCTCAGCTAACAGAGACACAACACTTGGACACTGCTCCGGTGTTCTGAAATTCAAATCAAATCACACAATCAACAGACCAAACTCCAAAATCCAAATCCAAAAAATCGTTAAAAATAAATGTCAAATTCTAGTAATTGAAATGTTCATTTGAATATTCGTGTCAAGGAGGTTTCTTTGACGAATATAAATTATTCTCCCACTGTATTGATCCACCCTGATGTAAATGTGTGGGTGTTACCAGAGGTTGAGGAAAAAAAGAGGCCTTATTTATGCTCCAGGATGACGCTTCAGTGCTGGTCGATGGCGATTGTCAAATACCTGATCCACTCTACAAGCTAATTGGTAGCATCATATGCTTCTACATTCCCCTTGGTGTTATGCTTCTGACATATGCCCTGACAGTTCGCCTCTTGGCAGAGCAGCATCAGAGTCTGAGTGGTGCACGACCAAAAGGTGAGTTTTCCTCGTAATCATGAAATCCCCTTGATTGTTAGAGTCTAGAGTCTTATGATAAAATGGGAAAAAACTCATGAGACCATTTGCCAAGATGCAGGTTTTAACCGACAAAGTACATGGCGACGGCTGCTGGGCAATCGTGAAAATGGCACAAGTTGTGAAATACCACAGCATACATCTGCAGCTTCAACCGACACTGAGCCAACCACTTTAGACACTCACGATCTTTGGTTACCAGAGAGTGAACCACCACCATCAGCAATGGCAGCCTTACGTGCATTTGGAGCGGAAATGCTGAAACTATCGAGGGGATTGGAAGGTGGTGCACCATTTGGACTAGGCCAGCAATCGATTTCCACATCGAGATCAATTTCCCAACACCAGGAGTATGAGCTATCAACTCAACTGCGTTCGAGCTTTCGAGTTGGGTGAGATATATATATATATATATATACATATCTATATATAATTCACCAATTTCATTCAACTTTTTTTTGTTTACTTTGGAAACGGTGGAATCTCTCGAGTTTACTTAACCAGATTAGATGGGCGATTCATTTTCATTAGCATTACCATATCTCAGGGAACTATTCGCACTTGCGTTGTCAGGGATGGTATAAAGAATTCCAGAGGGAGTGATTTTTCCTACTCTCACATAAAAGGGAGGCGGTTAAAAAAGTAAAATTAATTGTCCCATTAACAGGTATTAAACACCATCAAGTTACTGTGGTATTTACCATTCCACCAACACTTGTCAAGTTCTTTCTTACTCGTGTATTACTCACACCCCAGCGACTACACTAGGATTATATGGATTGTTATAAAGCGTTGGATGAGTATTTTCGTGACACAGTGCATACCGCGATATGAAACACCGAGTGAAGACAAGTGCGAGGATTGGATTTGTTAAAGTTGAGCATTCAGTATGCATCTGGATTTCGAGGTGATCCTAGAAAGATGTCACCTTTAAAAAATACTGTATCTTCACAGGTTATTGCCACTGTATTCCCTGCGGAGAGATTCAAGTCTCACATGAGTGCATTTTATTTCAGTGAAAATATCCCAAGAGAAGCCGTGAAATATTTTTAATTAAAACGCAGCGCTGAAATCTCCGTCACGCTGGAGATCAATTAGTTCCACCGATGACAATGAAAGAATAAAACCTCGGAGTGAATTCCATAATACGGTTATTTGATCATGAAAAGGAGTTGTAGTAATAGGAGTGCTGGGGTCTGGCTGATAAAATTTCTAATCGGGTAATGCTAGAGATTGGGGACTTGCCTCTTCCCTTTTTTTCCTCTTTTCCCTCCGAATGGTCGAATTGGTTGGGAGGGCCAATAAGAGCCAACTCCCAATTACACTCTGTACTTTTTTGATATTTATTTTCACCATCTACTTGGAAAAGTCCTTGATTACTTGCAGTAGTATCCGAGACTCGATTGATCTGTTCTCGAGTCATCAATCTGGAAGGATTAATCGATTACTTTGTGGGAGCACCATCTCATCAGTTATTTGAATAATATTTCAGGAGCAGCGGAAGTGGAGCCAGCAGTGAGGTGGGATCAAAGGTTAGTTTAGCAACATCCCAGGATGAGAGCAACCAACCAACAGCCTGGAGACCTCGTAAACGTGCATACACATGTAACGAGGCATATCTTCAAAGAATAGCATTAGATTCACCCAAGGAGCAGCGAAAACGAACATTAAGTTTTGACTCGAGTGAGTTAATAAGAGCACCACTAACATCTTCAAAGAATATCACAAAGACCGAGAGTTTTCGAGACAGAAGAGACATCGCACTCCCAACAAGATGCACATGTCCGTATTTCGGTGAATCCTCTAAGAGGCCGATTAGCCAAACCCCCAAGGAAGTTGTCATTATTTCAAGTGATAATTTTAAATCAATCAACAAGAGCACAGAGATCAATCGAAATCCTAGGAATGAATCACGCAACTGCGAAGCTGCGCATTCAGTGGTGACGTGGAGAACCGGTAGGAGGGGCTCGATGATCGGTAAGTGGATAATGTTTTGTCATGACTACTTGATTTGTTGTTTTAATTCCATTACAGGAAGTACAAGAGCAGTCCGAACACCCTCACGACCTGGTGAACTCCGTAGAGCAGCAACACTCAGGGCCCAAACAACAGCATCAACGATATTATCAAAGAGGGATGCCTCATCTCCATGTTTACTCAGATACACAAGCAGCGTACGAGCCCATCATTCACGAACAAGTAGTGTTATATCCCGAAATAGTTCACGACACGGTAGGATAATACGACTCGAGCAGAAAGCAACTAAAGTACTCGGTGTTATATTCTTCACATTTGTCGTACTATGGTCACCATTTTTTGTTCTAAATCTCATACCAGCTGTCTGTCCAGACTGTGAAAAACACATCGACAAGAAGATATTTGATGTTGTAACGTGGCTGGGTTACGCAAGCTCCATGATAAATCCCATTTTTTACACCATTTTTAACAAAGTATTTAGACAGGCCTTCAAGAAGGTACTACTCTGTCGTTACAGGGAGTCATCATGACGACCACCTAGGTAGGTGGGGTGTGGGCGACCTGTTGTTGTCGTCACTGAGGTGTGAATTACTTGTAACACCTGATTTAATCAGGAATTCGTTTGGTTGAGGTGAAAATCATAACGCAATCAAGGGAGTAAACTCCAATAGGCAGTGAATCAAAATCAAGAGGAGCTTTATCAACAGCTGGGGTGGGAGGGAGGAGGAGAAGGAGAAGGGGGAGGGGAGGAACGGATATCCGGTTGAACTCCGAGCGAAGAAACAATCTCTGTACATTTAGCAAAACAACCTATTTTTAGAAAAAAAAACATAATACACTAGATTATTCTGTTACTGAAATGATTTAACTCGTTGAAAAAGGGCTAGCCTTGTAGATAATACGAAATCATCAATTACTAGGGCTCATGTATGTCGTGACTAATGCTGAGAATTTTTAAATAGTATTGGTTATATTTTCAAGACTGGTGTTTGATATATGAGGTACTAACCGATTGCTGACGAATCAATTAGACGTAGATGATAGATTATCCACGAATTAGGAGTTTGTCATGTGATAAAACAGCAAGAGTCATTGCTGTGGGATATCATAAATAGGGTATGTGGAAAATACAAGACGATCATTGAGATAATCGACATTAAAATGTAGTAATTAAATCGATCTGTCATTACCTAGATGGTTAATTGCAATTCTAACGAGTGTCTGTGGCTATTACATGGAAAACAAATGGATGAAATAAAAACGCAATTCAAGTTTTATCTAGTGATTACTCGGACCCTTTGACACCTGGAGATAGGGGGACGTTTGAGGAACGATTGGGGGACGATTGGGGGACGATTGGGGGACGATTGAGGGATGATCGACATTCCAACCCTGAATAGGCCTATTCGAAGTGATTGGGGTGTGAGGAATGCTAACACCTGAATTCCCCGGTCCAGAGCCCCTCGTCTATACCCAACTCAAGTGTTGACGGAAGCCTAACAAGCACAACATGCGCCATTATATTTTTCGTTTCGTAAAAAAAAAATCATCCTGGAGGGCTCAATATTGAAGCCTTCCCACATCTCCAGGAGTTTCACCCCCAACCTCACTCGACGCCTCCCAATATACTGCTTGACCCCGTTAGAGAGTCTTCCGTGAGATATGGAGTGGACTTTTCCCTTCTCCATTGGAAAAAGTACCAAGAGTGTAATTTCCACTTTAACCAGTTTTTCACAAGGAGTTACGATGTTAAAGTACCAGACACATTTAGACTCATGAATATTGTCTTTGATCAGTCAATATCGCGTGATCGGCGGTCATTTCGGTGGTATTGATTCTGAATTTATTGATTTTTATAGCGCAATTTGCGCGACATTCAGCGAAAATTCAGGTGTGAATTTAAATATGAGAGAATTGAGGAAAAATTCATGGAGACGGTGGCACAGCATGGGAGAATTTAAAGTACCTCTATCCAGGTTGGCTCAACTACTCCAGAATTTTTTGAGCTTTTGAATTTTTTAGGGGGATTCGGAGAGGAAAATTTGAAAAACTTACATCTCCTTCGGATCGACGAATAATGCAACTCATTAAACTCACGATTCCACTCATTCACATTCGATACTATTTTAATTTGAATGAATTAAATCTATTAAAACAAAATTCCTTATCAAATTTACACGAATTTTGGTAAAAAAAAATAATCACTATTTACGTAGAATAATAAAATAAATTAAATATTTGACAGAATGTAATTAACTACCGCTTTTTCTATTCATCCTGACCTCGAGATGATTATTAGCTTAACATTAGAACATTAGAACAACAATAGAAATTGTTTAAAAACCACTGGCCGATTTTTAATGAGAAACAGGAAAATTTCTTAATGTCTCCACATCAAGCGACGAAAATCGGTATTTTCATATGCAATTAATGACGATTGTTTCATTTCCCCGCATAGCAATCAATAAAATCGAAATTAGTGGTGAACTGACCCTAATTATCCGAAGTACAGACGGCTCGCGTATTTCTCCCTAAGTTGAGTAATTTTTCACAATTTGCCGTGGACGCGTCATTTGAAATTGAAATATTGCAGTCTAGGATTTGAATAAAAAGAACTCTCCCATGCGAAATCGAGATGATCGATTTTGTTGAGAATTCTGAGTGCACATCTGGAAAAGTCAAGTTGAAGTTTCAATTGGCATCTATAGATGGTGAGGTCAATCAAGAGGGTGTTCGCTAATAGGTCCATTTCTGAGCTATCTCGGGGTTAGTCGGGCTTCAATAGAGGGGCACTTATATATCGATGGTAATCTCCAAGTACTTGGCGTCTATTACATCGAGAATCATGGTGAGTGCTTCACTCCCATTAACATCAAGAGGGGTTGGCATTGGACAGCTATGATAACGCCAATTTCCAGAGCCGGTGGTGGGCACTATTTGGAATTTGAGTATCATTTGGATGGATGAGTATGGCAGGTCAACATGTGGTAATGATGTGTATCTTGGGGGAAATTATTCCCCCATCCGACACGCGCACTCATTTTTTTTTCGACTGAATGTCCCTGTCAGTCTCCGGGGAGTGACATTTACTCCATTTTCGATGGGAATCGTTATCGTCATTATTAATTTACTAGCGAAATTATGGGCCAGCGAAATGATGGGTCAGCACAGGCTTTTTCAAGAATGCTTTGAGACAATATCTCGCAATTGAAGGAACATAGCGAATTTTTAGCGTTGACATTTTTTGGAGAAAATGGTGAGACCCATAGAAAAGGTCTCTAGGAAAATATCACTATCTGCCTTCAAGGTCGAGAGATCTCGAAATCGAAAAGTTTCGAAAAAAATGTACTTATCGTAGTTTACCACTTCGTAATAGAATTGTCAGTTTGAATTCAGAATGATTTTTAAATTCATTTTTCGAAAAAAAAAACGTTGGCCAATATTTATGGATTCAATAGGAACTAAAATTCTATTTTAAACTGAAGATTTTTTGGTATTTCATATAATTTTTCTTTAGATTTTCCAGCAATTCTTGTTATTCTCAAGGAGTACTCTATTTTTAATGGAAGTAACTCGAGTGAATAATTGAGCCACTTAGCTATAATTAAGTTTTTTCATTGAAGAAACGTTTGGAAACCCGATGGTTTAGCCCGGAAAAGTAAACGATCAAGTGATTGTTTAAACAAGAAGTTGCAAATTCATACAAATTTTCAGCTACACTGAGAAAAATTTATCTTTAACCAACAATATTTACTAACCACCAATACATCTGACAATCACTATGTAAATACTTCCATACGACTTGCTAATGCCAAATATATTTTTGTCTGGTTAGTAAATATTATTGGCTAGAGAAAATTTTTTTTTCAGTGTAATGAAAAATTTCCAATTTCTATCAATTGAAATATTAGAAAATAAAAATTGAATGAATGAATTTTTAATAAGAAAATCCTTTGAGTTATCGGAGAAATTATAGGTCATGACAATTAACGGGAGTTACATTAGGGCTAAAATAAAAAAATGGCTTATCAGTGCCGACGCATGCGGTCTGTTCAACAAAAATATTTCTCATTTTTCTTCACGCTTTTAAAAAGCGCTCGTCTGTGCACTTACTTTTGGATAAAGTTTGTCGTACAGACTATATATTTGAAGTTGGCCAGTATCAGAACCACAAATGCTCGCGGGAGTTTGACCTGTTTCCCTTCCAAGCCACACACGAGTTTCCGTGATATCTCCTACCGAAAAACTCCATTTTCCTCTGTACGCCAGTTCAAATGGTCACGGGTTATGTAATTCCGCGTTTGCGGAAAGCACACATTTCCTCAGTGGGAAATTAGGTACCCGTACTTGTCATTCACGCGGGGAAATTGAACTTTCCGCGATGACACGGGGCAAACATTTGCAAAATTTATAATTACACGCCGAGAAAATTATCTGATGAAATTTGCCCTGAGATTCGCAAAATATTTTAATATGAGGAAAAATAATGATTTTCCGTACAATTTTCAGGGTCAACACCCGACAATATTTTCATCTAATTGTTTCAAATGAATCATTCATTGGGATTCAAAAAAGCAATTATGATATCGACAAATAATTTATACATAACATTTATTCAGTCACAGGTCAGTGGAAATCAATTAATTTTCATGTTTAATTTCCTGTGAGAACGTCAATAACAATTCGGAATAACGAATTAAATTATTCCAACAAAGGGATTGTAATTATTATTTTATCATTATTCGTCGTAATTTGTGGTTGACATTGAATTGATTAACGAAATTATGAAGACGGCGATTAGCCGTTTCCTGATGATAAAAAAAATATTACGCATTATTTAATTAAATTGATGCATTTGCCTGAAACGAATGAGTGAAGCAGAATAAAAATCACTAGTTGGTGAATTAGGATGTAACCGCTAGGGAAAAGTGAAGAATTTACAAGAGCAATTAGTGATATAACGTGGAGATAAGGGAAGGAGCCGACGACGAGACAATCGATGAGCGGAATATCCGTTTTCCTGAAACATCTGAGATGAGAAATGTCTGGAGCTCGGATAATCCTCAAACAAAGACGCCGTCGACTCCTATTTATCCATCAAAGAGGAAACATTTGAGCATTTTGCATCTTTCTGACATCACAAGAAATACTCGGATGGGATTTGAAGTGGTGGAAGGAGAAAAGTAGGATCAATCTCCGTTGGTTTAGGCACCGTCAGCCCTCGACGTGGCAATTCATAACAATGCGAATAAGAATACTTCAACGAGTCAAACGCAGAGAGAAAAAACAATACAAATTCCAATTTTCCCATTTCACTATCTCAAATTTATCACTCGAAAAGAAAACAACTGGCGATAAATCATTCAAATCCATCAACATGACACCCAGAAAATTGTTTATTGTTTCGAGGCAATCGAAGTATTTATTTATTTTTTTTATTCATTTCAAAATCATTTTTGACATAAAATTCTATCATTTGAATTCTTTTGTCATCTTTCGTTTAAATTTTATCTTTTCAGCTTAAAATACATTAAAATTTGGGATGAAATTTGTGTTGTGAGCTACTCGAATGATTATAAAAAAATAATGAAAAAAAAAGAGGAAAAATTATTGAAGGGCGCTAAAGAACGATATTGTTCAAAAGGGATATACCACGTTTACAAAAAAATAATAAAAATTACGCAGCTTACCATTGCTCTCCACAAGATTAAGTGACAGCTAGATGCAATAGTAAGCTACGTATTTTTTTATTATTTTTCAGCAAACTTGGGAGATCCCTTTTAAATAATATCGATCTTTAGCACCCTTCAATAATTTTTCCGCTTTTTTTTTCATTATTTTTTCATGTCCATTCAAGTGCTTCCCACAACACAAAATTGATCCTAAATTTTAATGTATATGTATATGTAGATTAAAAAGATAAAATTTAAACAAAAGTCGACGTTCAATAGATAGTCCACCCGGGCCTTAATTAAAACTTTTAATAGTTCGAATTGTAGATTTTTAATAAAAAAATCAATTAAAATAGGAGAAATATTGACATAAATAAATAATTTATTTCCATTGAATAAATTGACTCGATCTCTCAAATTCAAAATCAATGGAAAATAAAAAATAGTCATTAATGATTAGCGTGCATATTCAGAGAAAACAGGCAATAAGACAATTAAATTTCTAATTCCTAGAAGACTAGACTAGATTAGACGATTGATGAATGCAAAATGTTTTTTATCCTCAGTAAATTTAATTTACTGAGTTGGCAGTAAAACATGCACTAATTGCGATTTGCTAATTGGATGTGGTCACGGGTTATCAGTATCCTCACTCCTCATTAGCATTTTTAACATATCATCAGATTTTTCGCAATTTCTGCACAAGATTTTAAAAAAGCCACTGCCCTAGGTGAAAAATGGAAGATTAAAGGCAAGCAACGACGAACGGAGGTAATGGAATATGCGATATTTTCAACGGGGGAAAATGAGCAAAAGCACAGCCGTTTCAGAAATCAATTAACAGCATTATTAAGGAGCAATTTGCGTCATTATTAGAAATTTCTTGGTGAGGCGTGGTTGTGAATAACTGGAGCCCGTAGGAGTTTATCCTCAAAATCAGACGGTAACAAGGTTGCTAGGCAACATCCGCTGGTGAGACGGTGCATCAACGACAACATCGACAGGGAATTGTTGCCTTAGCAACCTCTTACCGTACGGTTTTACTGGATTAACTCTCTGGGCTTATTAATTTTTGAATAAAAGTTGGAACTTATGGGCTTATTAAAAATTCTATGCTCCCTCTTTTCCTTTTGAAATGCCTTTTAACTCTCCTATTATCAAATTCCTCAAGTTCAAGTCGCGGGGAGAACGCCGGCAGCAATTACCGGGGCTATTACCACAGTGCTTTTTTTCAATCTGCCAGGAAAAAGTTTTTGGCTCTAGTCGCTACACAATGGTTTTTTTTTCCACGAGCCAAAATATT
>NW_011887777.1:536366-602031 GCF_000806365.1 Fopius arisanus
AACAATTATCGGAAAAAACGATTAATTGACGGAGTAATTAGAAGTCCCAATTTTGGAGTAAATTATCTTTTCCAGACAGTCCATCCGGGCCTTAAAGAATTGCAATATTTTGATGAAATTAATTTCTTTGTTAATTGAATTTAGCATTTATAAATGTTGCATCAATATTTTGAAAAAAATGATGACACAAGTTGTGAAAAAATGTAGAGCGTCAAATTCAGCGGAAAGAGCGATATCAAAACGATGAATGATGTACCCCAGATGGGTCTCACTAAATTTAAACTTGTACGCAGACGAGAAAATGCAATCATCATACATATTGCTTTTTTGAGGTTCATGATTAAAAACATGAATTCCCATCAGTCGACATCAATTACTCATCCGACTGATCAACAACAACAATAATAAAGAGTGAAAAAAAAGAAAGACTCCATTCTATCGAACTGCAATATTACGCTAACAAACATTACGCAATGAAATGACGCCGAAAATATTCTGTAACTGTAACATTATTTCAGATCGAGACACAATGTCTGAGTCATTTATTCAATGGGTATTTCCCTGGAAATTAAATCGATGTATAGATTTCAGAAAACAGTACGAGCACTTAACAAACGAGGCAAAATTATTATATCGATCCCTCAGATGAAATCTACATTATTCATTTTCTTTTATCAAAATATACAATTGCAATTCAACATTTCTTTTCAAATTATTCAAAACAATAGCGTTCTAATTAATACCCCAATTGATTAATTATTAATATTCAAGGTTTTCATCGAATTCCTACAATTCTTATAAACTGTAATAAATTTAAAAAAACTGGAATGTAAAATGAAAGGAAAGGAAATGAAAGGAAATGAAAAGAAAATCCATGCGGTATACAATCATCAAGATGGAATAGTAATTAAATGTACGGTTTTAAAATAGATGTAAATAAATAAATAAATAAACGACAGATAATGAGGCAGTGTTAATGATGTGAACTAGCAATATTGCGACCAAACGGCAACACCATCCTCAATTCATATTTCCATCTGGATTAATGGACTGATTAGAATTACGCTGAACCAATCTAGGAAGTTGCGACTCATCTCAAACAAGGAAGCCGGTGCTTGTTAACACCTGGGTAGTTACAAGTCTATCTCTATTTCTCCGACTTTAGCTCACAATGCCACATGCCCCACCAGAGAGTTCCACACCCACACCCCATTCCAACCCAGCAACTATGCTTTCAGGCGGCTGTGACCACCAAGGTGTTAATGTCAGATTACCAAGGTGAAAACTCGTTTTCCATTAGTTGATGACGGAATACTCGCGAGATTAGAGATACCAGGGAATTAGTTCAATCTTTTCTACCCTATTAATTACCCAAATTATCGATGAGGATTAGACGCTGGCTTTCCGGACAATTCATCATTATCGGATAAGCCCGTTAACAGTATTGAGATTGTCTCCGGATAATTAATTAACAATTCAATATACCTTTTTTAATAAAATAAATTGTTGAAAAAATTGGGATAATTCATGAGAATTACGTTCTCCATCCAAGAAAAATCGGAGTTTTACTTGAATTTTAAGAGAAACTTGAAATTACAGGACTTTTTATAGGAATTAAAGAACTTTTTCTGGAAAATTGAGGAGAGTAGAGGCAAGGGGTATTCGTTTTGTTTCCTAGTTGAGCGTCCAAGGGATATCTCGGAATCTAAACGGCACAGTGTAATTTTCTCCCGGAACCTCCTTTGTAGAGTGTAATGAGGTCTACAAGAAAAGTCCTGACAAAAATTTCGTTATCGCCTTTAGATTCAGACATATTCCCTGAAAACTTGCTTATTAATTAAATCGAATTGTTCTTTTCTTTTTCTGTGAATTTTCTGGATAATCTTGTCAGTTGGTAAATGAATTTTTAAATTATCGGTGCAGTTTTCTGGATGTTAAATTATCAACTTGCTATTTCATGTCCACTGGGATATCCCGTAAACGGAAACAATAGCGTTTCCCATGAATTCGCATTTTCTTTCTCGCCACTTTGGCCAGCGGAATTCCGATGGGAATCGATGGTGTTTTGCCCCTGGCACCACACCATTCCCACCGACAACTTATTAATGAGATTCAATTAGAGCTGTCACTGTAGATAATAATGTTGCTTCCTTTAATTTAACTCTGCATAATCACTTGATAATAAACGACGTCATAAATTGTCGGAGAGATTGCAAAAGCGCCGGAAAACATTAATAAAGATTTGAAAAGATTAAGAATCAACCCCCAACGACGTCACTATCCATAAGTAAATCCATAAGGGCCATTTGACAGCTCATTAAATAAGCTTCAAGAAAATACGCGAATCATCTGATTCCCATTATTTTTCAACGAGTTATCACGTTTTGAAGGTGAAAATGCGATTTTCATGTTTTACAGAAATTTCCACTTTCGTTCAGTTTTTTTGGATTTCCGAAGTAAATACACAGGAATTCCTGTATACAATTTTGAAATTTCAATGAGCTCTTGTCAATGCCGAGCATTTTAATGTTCCAATTCCAGCGATTGAATCAAGAGTTATCGGCGATTGAGCCTCGAATTTCACGTGTCATTTTTTGAAAAATAATCATTTTGCCCAAATAAAATCCATAATAAACTCTGTTATTCTCGCAAATGCGCAGGTATTTAATTTTCATGGAGAGCCTTATTGAATGTGAACTGATTGGATTCACTTACATGCAAAGTGGCTAGCATGACTAGTTCCCGAAAGAAAATAAATCACTAGAAACCATCAATTACGAATATTATACTATTCATTCCCCAGAAAAAAAGGACCGCAGAGTTTTGAATGGCCTCTACCGAGTTTTATCATTTCACGAGCACAGCAAATTGGCCTCTTGATTATACCAAACTCAAATAGAACCTCAGCAAGTTTTCACCGTCAAGTGTACCTGATTTTAAATATAGTCTCACTGCGCCCTCCAATGAATAATTGAAAAACTTTTTCAAGTTGATAACGAAACTGAATGACGAATAAACAGGTAATCGAGGATGTTGAGAGTTTCGTACTTTAGTTGGTAACTATTGTTTGAGCTTGGAATATTCAGTTTGTACATGCAAATTTCAATTTATTATGATAATTACTCACCTGAATAGTAGGAACCCGAGACCTGTCACTGCAGCACGACGCACATCGTCGTTAACGTCAGAAACCTTCAAGAAGAATTCAACAAATTAGACGAGAGCTCTAACTGAATAATTAAAGATGTTCACTTATTTCCAGCCAATCCTATCATTTCCCCCCGGCAATTTTTCTCTGCTTTATTAATCGCAATACTCTCTCCAGAGACAAACAGCACTTATAAATTATGATTTAATACAAATATTTTATTCAATTCACTATTACTGTATTTATTGATGATATTTATTTTTATACGGACAAAACTGGAGAATGTAGAGTGAACTTCAATAGTTGAAATGCCATTATTATAAAAAATTCTAAAATCTGGGCTCAAATGGGGATTAAATGTAATCTCTGATGTTTTCTACGAGCGCTGAGTGGATTCCAATAAAAGAGAAATGTCCGAACAACTTGATGTCCTCTGCGGGGATTGCCAGAGTATTATTTTGTCTCTGGTGCATTGAAGAAAAAAAATGACACGGATTGGAAATTTTGCATGCTCGGGTTTATATCCCCCCATTGCACGTAACAGTTCAGCTATTCTGGAGGGAATCTAATCAGTTTTTTGATGACTGGACGCTCGGCCAGTGATCACCTCTCTTCGGAATTGGAAGAGGAAGCCAAGTACGAGAGGAAGAAAAGATAAAAGTGGGACAACATCTTCAAAGTGCTTTAAGGGCACTAAAAGCCAATAGAATTTGTACACTTGATTGAGTTATTGGATCCATTACTGGAATATCTCAATAATCTAGTTGTGTGCAATATATCGATTGGTTTCAGTCCCTCACTGTCTGGATAAGTGTCTCTTTCCACGATTTTACTCCCAAATTGGGCTATTCTATCAATCAATTACGAATTTTTCCATTCTTCATCAAGTTTCAGAGATAAAAAGTTAAAGGTCAAAGTTTCACTCAAATTCATAATTAATCAGCTGTAATGGGCGAATGAATTCGTTAGTTTAGGTACTCAATATAGAAAAATTGAGGAAATGTCATTTCAGACACCAAAAAATACCAATAAATAGATAAATTCCAACAAAATAGTCGATATTAACTGAAGTGTCTGCACGATGGAAGCTATACAAGTTATTTCTGAAGGGATAACTTTTTCATAAAATAACTAGTCGCTAAGCGAAAGTAAACTGAAGTAATTCATTTGAGTGTCGTCATCCAAGTTAAACAAGTCAAGTATTGATCGAGAAAAAAAACTCACAGCAACATGAAGGAGTTTTCGAATCGCCTGATTATTTCCAGTGCCACAATATGCCATCGCCAGAGTGTACATTCCACTTCTCCTCAGGATTGGATCCTTGTCAGCACACAGAGACGTTACGAGGGGATCAGCTTCCTCAAGGCGTCCATACATCGTGAAGGCAATGCCCACAGCTAGGCCACGTAGAATTTTCTCGTGCTGAGTCTCCTGGGCGTACTGTGGATCACGAGGGGTTTTGTACGTCATGATGAGAATAAATAACAAGGGAATAACATTTTTATTGGGGTAATCAGGAGATTCTTACAGCAACCATGTCCTCAATTGCCTGAGTTGACTTCGATCCAAGCATCACCATTCCCATGGCTATTCCAGCAGCCTCTCCTGTCACCGCATCGTCCTGGTACAGATTGAATTTCAGCTGCTCGTAAACGTCCTGACGATGGGACCCCATCGCCGCCAGACCCAAACCCAAACATCCACCATGACGAACCATCTGAGAACAAAATGCCACTTTGGAATTTTTCCTTCATTTTTCGGTTTCTCCAATTTTTGACGGCTTGTTTCTTTGAAAAAACGTGGATCTGCCCCTCGAGTCGAGGTGAATAAATGTGAAATCAACAATTGTTTGATATAAAAATCAGATTTTTGTAAAAATTTTCGTAATTATTCTTCCCGAAAATTTATTAATTTGCCTCTTCAATAATTCTAATCTGGCCTATAGTCTATTGACCCGTCACGATTGACTGATACCTCATTCTGAGCATCCTTCAGCTGTCCAAGGAGATAATCCGTGATAGTAGCCCCATGATTGGCGTGAATTAAACCAAGAGCATACAATCCACCGCCCTCTGAGTATCCAGCACCAGCTCCAGTATCACGAGGTAGATACGATTGCATGAGTGCGAGTGCTTCCTGCTCATGGCCCCTATGAATCACCCCGAGGGATGCAGTCGCTGTCAATTTGGCCCAGTTCGTTGCTCGGGCCAGCCATTCCAGATTATCTCTGCGTTCGTAAACATTTCCATGGTGATGATATGTATCAGGTACACGTGTGGGGGAATAAATTAATCACTCACCTCAGGAATTGATCGCTGGTGGTCCCTGAGTGCATGAATGCATTGGCGATGACAGTGGCAGTGTGACATATTGAAACCCTGATAGCATCCTTCGTGTTCTTCAGTATGAGCATGTCAGTGTGATTGCTCCTGATGAGGAATTGCAAGTGAAGATCGATTGACACTTCACCACCTAGAATACTGGATAAGGCGTCCACACGCTCCTGTTGTTCACGTTCTTCAGTTGTCTGTGAAATTTTATTAATAATCAAATAAATTAATTTAGATTAAAAAATAAATTGCCTTCATAATCACAATTTCTCCCTTTTCTTATTTTCCTATTTTGAAACAGTCAGAAAATATCTGTGAAGTGAAGTTTCGAAAGCAATCGTCTTGAGTACTAAAATGAATGAATTTACATTCGGGAATAATCGATTTATTTATCATCTTTATGTTCTTTTTACCACTGTTGACAATGGACGAACTGGATTCACTTGAAATAATAAATAAGCCCTGATTCGCCCATTTCCACGAAAATTTCAAATTCCTGTTGTTTCCTTCCAGCAAAAAAAAACGAAAGCCAAACAAAATAGATAGCACCCCTAATAAAGCAGCTCTGGATTAAATCACCGACGGAATTTGTATTTGTTTCATATTTGAATGCATGAATATTCAGAGAATCTCCAGGAAATCAATTCCGTCTCACGAGTTGGTCTCCAGGAGTCGGATGTTCACATTTAAAAATCAAATAATCACGTAAATGAAATAAAAAAAGAAATTTACCAAACTCTCAACACTGCGTTCGACCTTTTCCTCGACAGGACTTGAGTTTTCGGTGACCACAGGGGATTCAGCAGTGGCTTCAGTGGCTTTAACAGTTGGTTTAACAATGGGTTTGACCATGAGAGCACTGGGAATGGGCGCAGTGGCTCTCAATGCCTGGAGAACTCGTCCCAGAAATTGCTGAGTAGCTGATTCATAAAGATCGAAGGCAATCTGATAAGCCATTAGGACGCAATCCTGTGATCCCTTGCTGAGTCGATCCAGAAGTTCAGCCACAGCCAGTGGATCATCCAAAAAAATCAAGCACTGACACATGTTAACGTAATCCGGGGTTCCTAGATTTCTGTAGAGATTCACAAGGCATCTCAAGACGGTATTCCTGAAGCCTCGATTCTGGATCAGACTCATGGCAACCTGGAATGCGTAGGAGAGCATTCCAGCGATGTCCTCGGATTGCATTATTGAAGCCTCGAAGATGTCCATGCGTCTCGTCTCCAGGGCAAGCCCCAGAGCTTGACGATATTGGTTGTCATCCAAGCATCTCTGGAACATTCGATTTACGATTCCCTCCAGTCTAGGGTCAATACCTTTGTAACCTGTTGCAGTATTCCCCTCTGCCTCCATCACTCGTTGTTGGGTATAATAGTCGATGCATTTTGCTATCGTCGTGTCCACGTATTCGTTCCTCGCGTTCACGTCGAATAATTCACCAGCTCCCAGGGCGTACGTCAGGGAGTCCTCGAAGCTTCCCAGGTGGTAATAAACTTTACTCGCGACGAGGGCTGCCAGCTCGTGCTGGTTGAAACTCTTGTCCTCGTGGAGAATTTCACTGGGAAGAAAAAATTTATTCAAAGTTGCCCGCGAGTTCTTGGTTTTTTGGGAGTATCTTCGAAACACTTCGATTATCTTCGAGGGACATGGAGAACTTTTTATGATACCCTTATTTGTAGATCTCAATTAGCTACGCAAAAAAGATTCTGACACAATATTTATCATGACATTCATTTGGGTAGGTAATTGAGACGAAAATCTTGGAGTAGAACATTTTGATTTACACTCACATTTTCTCGATAGCTTCGGAAATTTCTGGCCAGAATTCATCCACAATGAGATCCAATTTTTTCAATGCAAAAACCTTGAGGTCCGGCATAGGCTCCTCCAGGAGGGAAATTATGCCGGCTGTCAAAAAAATTAATACATCATTAGAACCTATTTCTTTACAAAACCCTCTGGAGTTTATCACTGGTAAATTATGATAAGTCGCGATTAATTAAAATAACTAATCCAATAATAGAATTTTTTTAATCTCGGATTTTGGGGTTAGGGCCTCCAAACCTGCAACTCATCCTCTGCATTTGCATGCAGAATAAATGATAACTGAAACAAATTGCTTCATTTTGTTGTAATAATCGAGGCATTATTACCTGCTGAAGTAATATTCATCTTCATTGGCCTGGGATTCGCGTTAAAGACACAGAATTCTGGGGTCTCACAGATAATGCAATTGATGAAGCACTTGTGAACAACGGGAATTCTAGGTTGTCAGTTGCCAAGATTTGACACAGGTTAGGGATGGACGATCATCATTTAGTAAAACGTTCATGAGGACGGGGTACGCGTATCGGATGGTAGATGGTAGTACAAAAAATCTCGTACAAATATCCGCGCCAATTACAAACGAAACATTCATACAGTATAAAACAATGTCACCATTAGGTCCAAGAATAATCTCCTCTTCGTTAAAGTAACGAGTTAGTTTTTACCCGATATCTGGATATTGAAGAAAGATAATGATGTGCTCGTGAATAACTTTTTTGTAGCTCTCATCCTTTTCTATAAAAGATGTTTAGATAAAAAATCCGCTATGGTCCTTTAATTCCAAGATATTAATTAAAAACTGGCGTCGAAAAAAAATGCACTTATCTCAGTTTACCATTTCGCTACTGAGTTATTCCCCGATCATAATATTCTGGGAGTTATTAAATAATGGCAAACCAGAAACTTTATATTTTTTTACGTCAATTGATAATTTGCAAAAAAAAATATAATTATTCAATAAACGATCATTTTACTAAAATGAAGTCGAACACTTTGAAGTTATGGAACTTTTTATAATCTTCTCGTAAATTTTACGATTTGTTTTTCAATTTAAATTCGCTGTTTCGATTTGTTCATTCCATAAAAATAAATTACTCGTCTAATGACTCACTACTGTAAGTACAACATATAATTCCGCGATTGTTGCAAATGATAACTGAAATTTACGGACCAGAACGTAAAAATGATTTGTCTTCATAATGATTACTGAACGCGCAAGATTTTTTTACTTGGGGTTCATAATACGTCAAGAGATTTGAATGAGTTGCTGCCCACATCTTTTAACTTTTGAAATTTTTTTTACAAATTTCCTGAAAACTGTTGATAAAATTGCCGTGAACGAATATTCCATTTTCACGTCTTATTATTACTGAAAATCTCAGAAAGTTTCATTGCTGTGAAAGAACTTTTCTCCTTTCTCCCACCGAAAATGATCAAAAATTTAGAAAAATAGACGCACGTCTATGGAAATATATGATTCATCGGGTAAAATGTATCAGATAAAATTTTTCACATCAATCTAATCCACGGTATCCCAGAAATCCACAACAAATATGAAAAACGAGAAAATGTGGGAAAAAATTCCTCAATAAAATGTGACACCGCTGCACAGAAGAGCAATGACAAACGGAAAACTCCATGCTCATATGTCCTCAGTAGCAATCACTCACTTATCCTTCAATCGCTCCGTAAATTATGCTGCACAGATGGGTATATAAACCGCTCAATTGGTATGATCAAATACAATTTCAAGGAATTCCACCAGATATACCATGGACTTAGAGCCTATCTAGTCTTCACGAGTGAAATTATTTCTGGAGCTCTAAAAAACAAATACGAATGGTACGTACACGAATTCCTCAAGCTAATTCAATAATTTCCAATAAAGTAAACCAATAATTATTTCAAAGAATTCGTACGCGGGAAAATAATTCAGTAAAAATTACCTGTTTTGTGTTTTAGCCGTTCGGAGGAAATTACCACTTAGTAACCGTTATCTAGCCGTTCGAGAAAGAAGTATCTAATTAAATATTTATAAATATTTAGAATAAAAAACTTTTATCTAATTTTTTTTTTTAATTAAAGCGCTAGATACTTTTTACAATCATCAAATTTCTATTGCGAGATCGTTAGCGTCAGTTAAACAACAAATGCCATTTTTTTTACAGTGTATCAACGAGTAGTCTATATAATACGCCAGGAAACATGGGCCCTTTCGAAATATGCAGAATAATAAAAATAATAACATTTCTAATAGTCCGAAAGACACGCGATAGAAATATAATCGGAATTTGCCCTTTCCATGAATGGGGAGAGGATTTCATCGGAGTTTGGCGTTTAGTAAAAGTTTAGTCAGGACGTAGTCGGAGCTTAATGGAGGTTTAACACGGGTTTCATTGTGGATTAGTTCACCTTGCACAGAATTCTCTTAATATTGAGTCAATGTCAACCCACAGTAAAATTAAGTCTAGATTAATGTATTCGATGGGAATTACTATTCATTCGGTTGAGTTAGAAGAGAAGGACGTTTGGCAACAATATCGATTGTATAAATATTCGCATTAATTTTTAATTTATTCACAAGCCTACTCAATTAATGCGGCTGTTCTACAAGAGAAGGAAAAAATATATCTGGTTTATTGTTTGCATCGTCATGATGATGAGTGTGAAGTAGATGATCAATGCAATTCACTTGCCACTCTGTAAAAGTGTCAGGTAATTGCCGGATGTAAATTATTATTGTCGATGCAGCAACCTTGGGTGATCAAGCAAAACCGAGTAACAATCATATAAATAATCCATTCGATTGAAAATCACAGGAATTCTCTTCTCTCATCTCAGTCACCATCGATCGCTCATAGTCTTAAAAGCAGATCAGAGAAGTTTTTTCTCATCCGAACTGTCAATTCTTCGCATTTGCAGAATACCATGGCCCTCGACCAACTTGAGCCCAACGACATCTTCTTCCAGAAAATTTTGCACTATGGAATGCGCGATAAAACGATCCAGGATGTTCTCCTACTAGAGAAAAAACCAGCAACTGCGAAAGGGGAGAATTATCTAAGTTATTTGACTCGTTTCACCCTCGGATACACTTGTGGTGTATCTGACAGGCCTAATGAAAAAAACCAGAAGAAGGTGCATCTTATTATGAAAGAAGAGCCGGAGACCAGTGGTGAAACCTTGAGGTATATACGTGAGGGAAAAATTTTCCACAATGAGAGATATATATTGGAGGAAGTTGTGCCAAAAATTGAGAAACTTGTTGGAAAGAAATTGGGCCCCAAGGTCTATTACTTTTCAAATAATCCATCTGTTATCGTTATGGAGGACCTCATGACACTTGGCTTCCAGAATAAAAATCGTAAAGTCGGTTTTAATGAAGCCGACGTCAGTATAGTGCTGGAAAATATGGCAGATTTTCATGCTGGATCGATATATTTGGAGGAGCAGGTAAACTGAATTATAATTCATTTTTTCCTCCGTCTCCATTACATAAAGGAGTAGGGTAACGTCTTTTGTCGCCGATTTATTTCTACTAGACGTACATATAATATATATAATAAAGAATATTTTTACTGTATTCATTTTGCCAGAATCCCGGCTGTATGTCGGAAATTGAGAATGGCTTCATCGGCCCGAATCTGCCTGAAGGATTTTTCACATTTATTGCATCTGGTGTGAAATCTATCGGAGCTGGCGTCCGTGATTGGCAGAATGGGAGGTTCGTCTCGATATCTGATAAGCTCGGGAAGAAATCAAAAGAAATTATTCAAGAGCTCAAAGTAATATATGAATGTGATGAGAATGAACTGAGAACCCTGAATCACGGAGATATTTGGATGAACAACGTCATGTTTAAGAGTGACAAAAATGGAAAGACTCAAGAGTCTTGTTTCGTAAGTAATTCCAAATTGATCTGACATTTCTACACTGAGAAAAAAATTTCAGTCAAACGATTTAAAACTCGTTCGAAAGATGAGTTTTTTGAGATATATACTCTTCGGAAATTGCAGATTATAGCACGAGCCGAAGTCAAGACTTTCCGCCCTTCGGAGCAACTTTCCACCCTAGGGCGGAAAGTATTGGCTTTCCTCCCATTTTTCAGATGGCAAAACACGAAGTTTCCTTTGCAGGCATGTTAAAAAATAGCACGTGCACCTTGGGTGGGAAAACTTTGACTTTCTGCCCTTGATGCACAATATACTATTCCGCACTTGTTATTAAATATCCTATTTTATTACAGGTGGACTATCAGATGTGCGCATGGACGTCCCCTGCATTCGATCTTGTCTATTTTCTTAGCATTTCTCCTGAGTTAAATTTGAAACTAACTCACGAGGATATATTTTTGAAAATATATTTGAAACGATTGGCAAGCACAATGAAGAGACTGGGCTGCAAGGCGAGGACTCTTACATTGGAAGAGTTGAAAAAATCCATGCACAAACGTCGTGCTTTGGCCCTCATGGCGGCCCTCGTCTACTATCCGAAAATGATAGCAGAGGATGACGAAGTTGAACCCATGGATGATATAATGACGAAGGGTGAAGCATTGATAGATCTTTTGAAGAATCCACTGACCAAGGAAACCATGGCCAAGATCCTTCCGATATTAGATCAAAGGGGTTACTTAGATTGAATTATCTCACGGATCAGTAGACTCTACTCTGTACTCTACTCTACCGAGTAGAGGATGCATTACAAAATGAATGACATGGGAGAGCTAGATGATTAATGTCGTTTTATGTAGAATAATAAAATTGTTGAATATTTGTTAGTAATGAAAGTTTTGGGAAATTAGACCGGAAAAATAGAACTATTTTTTTTCAGGACTGGACTATTTTTAAATCACGGATCTATCCGGATCTTCTCCTTTGGACTATAATTTCTGGTCACACGTTCGAAAAAATATATAATTTCTACTCCATTCGTTTATAGAAGCAAATGAATCTTAAATCGGTTGTTCCAAGGAGTGAAAAAAACTCATGTCCTCTTTTTTTGCTCGTCCCGAAATTTATTTCAATCTTTTTGTTTTTTTTGCGTAATCCCGAATGGAAGCTTTCGGCCATATTCAAGTTCCCAATTTTCCGTCTATAGTCCAGGCAAATTAGGTCTAACATATGTGTTCTTTCGATCCAAAACGATTTTTATATAGAAATGTGTGTTTTGGTCATGTGATTAACGGGCAAGTAATTTCAAGTGATTTAAGTGTGTGCATTCCGAGAAAAAGATCAAAAACTACCCTTAAAAATGGCCTTTCGCGATTAACTTGGAAACTGCACTAGATGCAGAAAAAAGGATCAAATATAATTTGAAGAGCAAAATATCCCCCATACAAAATATGTTAAGCACTTCATCTCTATTTTGTACCGTTTAACCCCTACAGCCGTTCAAATGTATGATAGGAGAAAAAAATCAATAAAAAATGGAAAAAATATTATTTTTCAATTTCAAATGATGGTAAAAAATATTTAAAAGTCTAAGTAATTATATTTTCATAACAACATAATTTAATCTAAAAAAATTAGTATGAAATAGGAAGGATAACTTCTAATTTAATCGATGAAAAAAGTTTTTTTTTCCTCTATATTTTTTATTCTTAAATATGAAACAAATTTTATCTAAAACATTTTCATCCATTCCTTATATTTTAGAAGGTAGACGCGATTTTGCGATTCCACCCCTCAATAGAACCTCCACTCCGAGAGCCCACTATATCTATATATATCGCATACGTTGCCATACTGCTGTGACATCCCATTTACCCTATGTGTATGCACGGAATGACAACATTGGATATTTGTAAGACCGAAAATGATGGAAAGACCCGTGAAACTCTTTTCGCCAGTTGATCTGTCTCTTTCGATCTCTACCTCTCTTTCTCTCTTCCTTACTCTTTCAAGCAAGGAAGATAGATGAATAATAAATGCAAAATAATGATAAGTGATGATTAATTCATCTATAATTAATCATCAATTATCATTTATCAAATGATTATTGAGATTCGCACAGATAAAGGTAGGCTACAAAGTCCGCCTATGCGGTTTTGTTGTGTAATTTGGTGCATGTATGTGTGTATGTGGGGGGGTTTGTTTATCTCTTTTTCTTCATCAGGAATCGACGGAATACCAGAATTTTCCCAAATGAATATAGACTTTTGAAAGCTGTATCTATTAACATTGATTAGTTTTGAAATTTCCATGACAATTGAGTAGAATCCGTAATTTTTCACTGATTTTTTTCCCCGTTTTTTTTATTTCTTCAAGTAGTTATTATACGAGAAGAATTCATGATCGTTTAAAACATTAATATTAATAGGCTCTTGATCCTATTAGAATATGGAGAGAATCACATCATTTGTTGTTAAGTTATAGCATATTGTACATGAGGTTTGTTTTCTTCATCTTCTCTGTGATCAACGAAAAATATCATGAGTAATATCAATAAAATGACTACTCAATTTTTTTCTCAATGCATTCTTGTTCATGTCAAAAGATGATGGGACAACCCTTATTGTTTTCCAATTTTCAGAAAATCCATTCGCAAGCTTGTTGCTAATTTTTTAACAACAACAGCTATGCGCGGTTCCTTATAATGGCATTCCCCACTTGTTTCGTTTAAAAAAAGGATTGGCATATCTAATGTTGTGTTTTCAGATGAAAATATTCCGTGATATGTTGTTATATTATCAATTGTTTGCGGATAAATGCAAGCAATAACTACACGGAGAGAAAAATACCGGAAAAATTACGGAGCTTTCGCGTATTCGTGGGGTGACCTTGCTTTTCGGGAAAAAGTACTGGAGGTACCGTAAAATTGTCCTGAAAGTTTCGTAAAAATTCCTGCTCGCTACGAAAATTTTGACGGAACTTACAGTATTTTTTCCCGAAAACCAAGGTCACCCCACGAATACGAGAAAGTTCCGTAATTTTTCCGGTATTTTTCTTTCCGCGTACAATAACAAAATACATAAAATACCACGAAGGATGCATATGCAAATGCATTTGAAAAGGAGAATTTCATCAACACCCGACCGGGGCGGCGCTAGTCGACATATAATACCAGTAACTAAAACATCTGTTGATTCACTCAATTACAGTAAAAATATTTCGCCTGTCTCCAGTAAAAAAAACGTAAACAATACCCTCCAACAATATTCTCCTATCCGCTGAATCTGCAATTCTAGACATTCTAGCGATAATGGAAAACAACGGACGACATAACCCCTAGTGTCAGAATGAGTGAGTGAAACGTAAACACACATTCCCCTTCAATAATTCCATCCATTTCAAAGACAATAAAGTAAACCATTCAACCGAGTTATAGTTACGAGTTTCAAAAAACGAGTTAGATTAGTAATTCCAGGAAATTTCCACTCAAGTATTTAAAATAGTTGATGAATTGACCGACCAGCTTAATTTAATAATGGATGTGAGTACATTGTTTCGAGCATGTGTGAAGACAGTGAATTTGCGGAAGGAAGCACTCTCGGAGGAGATCCCAAGAGTTCCTCCAAGAAAACAAAAACCAGAATCAATGTTCCGAGCCAAAACCAAATCTCTTGTCACCCAAATTTCCAAGCTCCAGCAATTTCTCTTGGAGAAGAGATCGGCGTACCTGAACCTCTCGAAACACCTGGCCCTCAGTAATTCAATGACAGACGCAGAGCGTGACGAGATAGACAATGTTTCCCAGGAAATAATGACGACGTGCTCAGGATTGATAAAGGACTTGGAACGTGACACAGCACAAGCTGACATAAGTCAGCAGAACCGGGAACACCGGATGGCAACGCTGGATCTCATAAAGCACTACCTGGAGAACGTCTGCAAGATTTATTCCGAGCAGAGGGCAATTCGTTACAAGAAAATGATGGAGTTGAAGAAGTTGTCCAAGTTGGAGCTTGAAAAGAGCTCCGAGGCGATACTCCATCCCCCAAGGAAGGAGCTGGAGCACGATAAGAGGGATGTATCGCCTTCTGCTGGCTCCAGCCCTCTGAAAGTTCAGGAGATGAATGGAGATGTGTCCCCTGTCATCTATGAGGAGGAGCTCTCTGCAGAGGACATCCAGATGTTTGAGTCTGAGAATGAACAGCTTTACAACGAATTGAATACTATTACTGAGGAGGTCAGGCTCATCGAGAGCAAGGTCGTTCACATCGCTGAGTTACAGGAAATCTTCACCGAGAAGGTCCTTCAACAGGACAGAGATCTGGATAAACTTGTGACAACTGTCGTGGGGTCTACTGAGAATGTTAAGGAAGCCAATGAACAGATTCGACAAGCTATTCAGAGGAACGCTGGCCTTAGAGTGTGGATTCTTTTCTTTTTACTTGTCATGTCATTTTCATTATTATTTTTGGATTGGTATAATCCTTAAGCATTTCTTCTTTTGTTGTCTTTTTATGGCACTTTGCTTTTTGTAATTGGGGACAATAAATTAATATATATATTGTAAAAGGAAGACTCAGTGATTTAATTTTTTGGGGGGAGAAGAGACGTGACAGAGCCAATTCGTAATTTTAATTTGTAAAAGTATCGGTGCATTTGAATTCCCTCAATTTTTCAGCGATGCATTTAATCATATCAATTGTTCATTCGTCGTAAAATAATTTTGGAGGAAAAATGAAAAAAAAAATCAAACAATTGCCAAAATATGTCAATATATTTTTATCGCTTTTTCTTCTTATCACCAGAAAAAATGTACAGTCGCTACGGCTTAGGTAAACAAAAGTTGATACAAGTATTACATATACGTTTACGATTGATAACATTTCTATCAAAGCTCCCGTAAAGAGTCTCAGTTCAAATGTTTCAATTTGGTTCAGTGGAATCCTTCGAATAGTCTTGTATTTGTTTCACTGTGATTCAAGGCGATTCACCTCATTCCCCACTTTTTTCCCTGCCTGCGAGTAACTAATAAATACTCGCCATTTGTCAACAACACAAGATAAATCATAAGTGTAAAATAACTCATCAACTATTTCCCATGGAAACAGTTATAAGTGAAAAAAAAATGAATTTCAACATTAAATGCGACATAAGCCTGTAGACGACAAAAAGGGACACGTCGTACATGAGAAAGAAGAGAAACAATAAAGAAACAAAAAGAAAAACCCGATGCAATTGCATCTGCGATACAATAAATGAATCTGGATAGTTAAGAAATCATTCCTTCTCGCAATCGTATCAAAATGGAATTGAATCCCTTTATTTTTTCGGATAGTTGTGCTGGTAGAGTGGGTGAGCCCCGTATGGCATCATTTTTCCTTCGATCAAAGATTGGACGAGCCAGGTCGTTGTTACCAGGGGAATCTTCCAGCCTGCTGCCTTCTCCTTCATCCAATTAGGACATTTTCCATTAGCAAGGACTACTGTGCCTTCCATGAATGTCTCAGCTGCAAAAAAATAATATATAAACTGTAAATATATAAAATATAAATATAGAGATAATTTGAAATTGGATAAAATTGAAAAAAAAGGGTTTAGGGCTGGTGTTTTGGGGTGAATAACTTACTCTGGTTTTCAATGGCACGAAAAGCCCCTCCGGCATTAACAATGACCCTTTGCCAGAATTTAATAGACCGTTCGTTGGATGGAATCTTTGGCATAACAATCACTGCATGACCTAGGGGTTTAGCATTGGGCCTCTGGTACATATCAACGTATGCTTCTTTGTCGAAACTCCATCCAGCTGGTAAGGTTTCCTCTGATGCGTTCACCAGTTTATTCTCCTGACAGCACCTGATGACCCATCTGTGATTGACCGGATGAATCCCCACAGACAGACAGAGGAGGCTCTTGGCGGTAATATTGGGAACATTCGTAATCAACTTAGTATTCTTATATTCCTCCACAGGAATATCCTTAAACTCCTCATAAACCTTTCCCCCACATCCCGTGATCTGAGCGGTGAGTCTCTCCCTAACAAATGGGATTCTGCTCCACTCGGCTTCATTCTCGGTCTCAGTCTCCGAGTTAGCAGACTCGACCTTCTCAACTTTGTATCTATCCAGAGACTCAAGAGGAGCACAAGTAAGAATGAAGGAGAGTCCCTTGAAGAGACTGGACCCCTCAGGGACAGGTCCCAATGTAGCTATGATCTCCTGATCCTCCTTCTTCCTGCCTTTGGCCTTGCCCTTGACCCTGCTGGCAGGTCCCTTGGTGGCCATGTCATTGGGGGTCTCAACGAGCTCCAGCTGGACACCCTCGACATCAGTATTATCTCCAGAGAAACAGGAATCAGACCCAGATTCTTCCTTCTTCTTCAAGAGAACTCCAGAGCCAGATGCCTCAATGTCTGTGCTCTTGGAGCTCCTCTTGGATCTCCCGGATTTGGGAGTCCCCAGAACACTGGACTTATTCCTCCTGGATCCCTCCACGATATTATCCATGGTGACTTTCCCCATCGACGGAGTGCTAGGAGGGCTCTTAACATCGTTATCTACAACCTCCCTAAGGAATTGTGCTTGATCAGCAGTGAGAAAGATATCCTTGATGGGCACCTTGATCTTCTCCCCCTCATCAGTCTCCACAGTGTATAAAACCTCGTCCTTTACTTTCTCCACAGCAACAATAATCCCACATGAGCCATATTCTTCAGGAGTCATTGCATAAACCGACAGGCCTTCTCCCAGAGTCCTCAACATGGGAATGACAAACTCCTCGATGAGCATCTTGTTTTTTCCATCGAGAAAGTTCACTTTAAACTTACCCTTCGATTTACTGATGACTTTCCCAGGATAATAATTGTTATCGGACCATTTAGCAAAGCACTCCTTCCCCACAAGTGCATCACTGGGGTCGTACACAGGTGTCTGATTTCTCAGGATACTGAGGGATCTCCCACTCTGTCTGGATGGAGTGGAGATTTCTGAGATGAGGGATTCGTTTCCCTCTGTATCACTCTTCGACTCGATAGTCGACAGAACACTTGGGGACATCTTTCCAAGGCCATTTGTCCTAGAGGACCTCGAGTTCTGACGCGAACGCTTCGGCAGTCTACCTTTTTTGCTGCTCTTGGGGGTCGCGACGACAGCAGCCTCTGGAGTTGAGGCTGTCAGTCTACCCAGGGTCTCCTCAGTGGTTCCATTTAGGAGATCACAGGCGAGAACCTCAGCATTGACAAAATTCAAGATTCCCGAGGTGAGAAGATAGACGTTCTTCCACTCTTTCTTAATCTTCTCTGTGGTCTCGTCAATATTCTCCAGGGGTTTCTTTGCGTGCTTGGGAATGCCTCGAGGTAGAGAAAACTGGTTAGCATCTTTCAGCGTTTTTCCAGACCCGCTCGATGAGGAGCTCGAAGTACTTGCTGAGGACATGAGGGAGAGCCTCGAGGGTCCCAACGTATATGGCTGGGGATTGCTGGTGACAGATCCTGGAGATGTTGGATCTTTATTATCAGATACATCAGCTAGTGCAGAAACATCACTGTTTCTCCTTCTGGATACGTGCAGTTCTGGGCAATGCTCAAAGTCAATTGAGAGGAATTCCTTCCCCGAGACTTCCTTCGTAGACTCATTCACTTGAAGAAGACACTTGACTTTCACAACGAGGTTGAGCTCCTTTTCCACTGGAATGATCGTCGCTTTTGGTTTTTCCTCGTTCATAAAGGAGTCTCCCTCGCTGTCACTGACTAAGTTGAGAAGCTCGGGAGGTTTACTAGGGGTCTTCAGAGGCCCCGAGGATTCATTCGTCGACACGGAAATGCTCAGAGTGGTGTCTGAACCTTGAGCTTTAATATCAGTTCCATTGGGCAGCTGATTGTCAGTGGTGTCGCATTCCTTAACACTTGGAACTGATTTGTAGCTATCAGTTGCCGATTTAGTCTCACAAGTCTCGTAGGATGGATCCTTGGGGGTGGAGTCCTCTTGAGAGGCATCCAGGATTATTTTCTCACCGTCCTCGTCGATCTCCACGAGCTCCTTTGGCTTCGGGGGAGGCGCCCTGGCCTTGTCGTAGATTACTTCGATGCTCATTCTTGATTTCTTGGTTGTATCAGGCTTAGGGGCATGTGTGGAGGACTCTGTCTCCATTTTTTCAGGTGTGCGGTCTGTGGGACCAAGGGGAGACGGGTCCGAGGGTTTCTCGGGTGTGGAGGAGGGAGGCTCAGGTGTGGGATCTACTTCCATCGGAGTTTTTGAGGTGTCTTCAGTAATCAGGGTCTCCTGCGGTTTTGTCGAGGCCACAGGCTTTTCTTCGAGGGGAGCACCTGGGACCGGTGGGGAATCCGTCATGGAGGCCTCTGGTACCTCTGCTTGCTGAGACTCTGCACATCAAAGAGATAACGAGATAAAAAACATATAACCATAAATTATGCCATTAGCAAAGTCATGAACCAGGACAGGTAGACTTTTTTTCAACGTCAATTTTAGTTAATATCTCAGGATTGTGAGAAGATAGCGATGTTTCTGCACATATCGTTTTTTATAGATAAAGATAAGAGTGCGAATTAAGAATAAATAATATGTGTTTGAATAAAATGTATACCCTCATCAAGTTTCTTCCTGACTGATGCGAGAGCATCTTCCCTAGAAGAGGTCCTTTGGAACTTGCCACCCTGGTCCACCTCTTCATCAGCTTTTCTCTTCTGTCCACCAGTGTTCAACTGTCTTCTTCTGGGGGTCATTATCTCCTCGGGAGTGCACTGAATAATATCCTCGTCATTGTCATCAGCCTCCTGGTTTTGATTGTCAATAGGCCGAGATGGGCTCTCGGGTTCGATAACAGCTTTGTCCTTATCAGAAGCCCGCGCTTCTGGTGGGGCTTTTGCATTGGCCTCGTGCTGACTCGACTCAACATTAACATCACCCTTAGATCCACCGGTGGCCTGGACAATAGATTCGGCTTGTGTCTCGTCTTCAGCGATCAAATGAAAATCCTGACTCTCATTCACCGTAGAATTATTTTCCGTCTTATCATGGTCATTTGTCGTAGGACACTCGTCATCCTTCCTTTGCGTCTCGGGGATTACACCATCCAACAATTCCGACATTATCTCAGTCTCACGGGGGTAAGAAGCACGAACAAATCAGAATGATAGCTTTGATGATTTATTACTGAATTCATCAAGTTATGGGAATTTATTCAACGAAATTACCTCTGATAACGAGAAAACGGGCTCTTCTTTTTGCGGGGAGAGAACGCGCGAAGTTGGCTACGCGTTTCTCGGTTATACCCGGTGTTGCATCTACATGACTGGCTTCAGGGTGAATGGAAAATGCCGAGCTCTGTGTGAAGGCAGCTGTTCTTCTGCATACCGCGCGCCAAATATCAACGTTTTTGAATTTCACACTTCTTTTTCAATTTTACATTGCTATTTTCAGTGAGTCGATATTAAGGATGTTCCCCACCCACGTAGAGCTAAAATTCACATTTTTTCATTCATTCATTTTTCTGGAAAACTTACGATGGCTTTGACTTTTGACGAAAAATATAACGCTTTTGCATTTTGTCATTATTTGATGGCTCATGAAGTTTTAAGGTGAGGCGAAAATTTTCCGCATTTTTCTGCATCCTTTTCTAAATTTTAAAGAGAATCATGAAAAAATTGAAATAGAGACAAGTTGATAGGTTGGATTTCGCTGGATTTTTCGTGAAACAGAAAATAAAATTGAAAAAATGTTCCAAGCTTATTAAAAAACAGACAGACATCGATCAAGACTATCAACATCTCGAAAGTCTGTTATCTCATTCCTCATTGGTCGTCGCTTAAAGCGGCTAATTTGAATACCGAACTTATTCAATTTTGAAATCTTCAATCATGATTTTTATAATTAGAGCGCGTTATAGGGCGCGTTCGCTCCCGTTGGAAAAAAGTTGCCGTCCGGCAAGTGCAGTGTTTGTTCGTGGCATCCATGGGTGGATTTGAGGGTATGGGTGTATAATGAAATGGAAGGAATTGTTGCACACCAGTGACGATTGGCCAGTGGCTGTGACTTGCGAGATGTGAGTTGTGTCGACTGGTGGGGGCAAGGGAAACAAGTGTGTCTTCTCGGCTGTCACATGAAGCAACAACGTGGTGGTGAAAGGATGCGGATGGACCAAGCCCCAAGGTGCGGAATTATCAATTACATCTGATTATTCACCGGGTATGAGATTTTGGGTGATAAAAAAAAAGCACGACAATGATGAGTATTGATGAGTGAGTGAGTCTGTGTGTGAGTGTGTGAACAGGGACGCTGTGTTGGTCAGTGGTAAAATGGCGGCGGCATTGACTGTCGAACAAGAGCAAGTAAGTACACCACTCATTATTAGCATTAGACCCATTCATTTCATCCATTATGAGATTTTAAATCCCCCAGATATCATCCCCGAGACCATGACACACGTCAAATCATCCTGGCACCTTAACCAAGTATAAACCCATCGGCAAGACCTTTAAATCACCATTATGGCAACCTCCAGCATGGAGCGACAACTTCCATAAACAATTAAAATACTCAATGGTGGAGTGATAAAATGGGATGAGTCAACTAGGAATTTTTTTTGCTGTATCTACAAATTTCAGGGATATTGACAAAGTGTTGTTTGAACTTTTTTGTAGCTATCGTTATTATCTACGAAAAAGGGCTGATAACTATTTTGAAATGTCCAGGGGATTAGGAGGTATTCTGGAAAAACTTGTGACTGCTGTCCTGTTTGACCACTCGAATGGAATGTTCATTGCTCTCTTATCAGTCATGACAGAGTGCATCCTTCATCCTCTCCATGGCAATCGATAATTGCACGTCAATATTTTGCGACGGGATTTAATTGGTACGGTGTTTACACTTGGCTGAGGTATCTCGGGGATTTTTATAATTCATTGCTCTTTCGTGTTTTTATTTCACACGATTTGTTTGGCTGGTGCTTTAGTTTGTGTTTTGGCGTTTTAATTGGCCTAGACTGATGAGGATGGGCTCTAGGGGGGAATTTATAAATAGCTGAATTGATTTTTCTCGGAGTAATGAGTTTCACGCGTAAACGGTTTACCTAGAATTTCTCGGGGCCGAGGGTGGGGTACCGGAAGCAATTGTTGGACGGGGGAAGGGACCTCCACCGGAAGTAATGCCACTGCTCCAAGCATGTATTTAAAAAGAGAAAAACATCTTCAATAGAGAGAGATGAGGAGCTGAAGGTCTTGCCGGAAGAAGCATCATCAGTCTTCAAGTATGTGGGAATTACTTTCCCTAGAGTTCCTGGGAATTCACTGATTCACGTGTTATCGGCACTTTTTAGAGTCGAAATATCCTCCGTTTGAGATGTGAAATTTTTTTTTTTTTTTTGGGGGGGGGGGCAGATTCTGGGGGAACAGGCAAATTCATGCATTCATGTTTGGATTTTTAATTTTGTAGCGGATAAATTGTCTTTCAAACTTGTAAACTAAACAGGCATTTCTTTTGAGGTCAGTCTTTCGCCGATTTCTTGAAATTGAAGGAAGATTAGGATATTTTGACAGAAACTTTCTTTGTAGCTCTCGTATTTGTCAGCAAAAAATGTTTATGCAAAAAATTCGCAATGTTCCTTCGATTCCGAGATATCAGCTAAAAACTGGCGTCAAAAAATAAGCAGTTATCCTAGTTTACCACTTTGTTATTGACTTCGTCATGTAATCTCGGAGTTCGGGGAAACAGCCAATTAATATTGCTCATAAGATGATAGGTTCTGGATAAATAATCGGTGTGGTTAAATCATGTGAAGACTCAATTTTATAATGAGTAAATCAAAGACTTTCCTAAACGGAAACCCGTCGACACTAATTCGAGCATTCTTGGATCCTCTCTCTTGTTTAAATTCATAAGCAACCTCTGACTTTCTCATAAACATAGAAGTAACGCTAAGAATACCGTAAACAGGATAAAGAATTCTATCCGAATATCACGCATTACCTTATTAATTCGTTCCATTTCGAGCATCGAAACTTTCGCTAAGAGACAGTTATCACTGCGTTGAAAAAGCAAAACAATTGTTTTACAATTTTCAACACAGAAAATTCTTTTTTTTTTTGCAATTTATTCTCTTCATTCAATATAGAGAGTAATTATCAATACATTTTTTTGTAATTAACTATTTCCCCTCAATGGAGTTTCATTAGATATTCGCATGAATACAGTTTCCTACGAAATTTCTACATATAGAATAAATAGTTATATTATAAATAATTATAATCGACTCAGCAGAATAACCGGAAGGTTATCTCTGGATTTTTTAATGTAAAATATTATTATCAGAGCAATAATCTTGCAATAATGAATTTTCAATTCCTGAAAGTAGGCAATAAAATTTTTCACCGGAAGCGATAAGATTTCCACTGAATTTCCGCACACGTGATAGCAAAGAAAATAATTCCAACCACCTGATAGCCCTCCCTCGGCATAAATACTTCGAGAATATCGAATGTTGCGCTCCTAAATCTAGGAATCTAACCGGGGGAACCAAAGGAATGATTCAAGCGTCACTGACGAAACACACACAAGGAAATTGACGAAATAATTCGACGAATCCCACGCGGTTCACGAGATAATGACGTAATCCAGTGTTTTATTATGAATTTTCTCAATCAAGGCGACCAAGGAGTTCATAGAGGCAGTAAACAAATGTCGAGCTGGTAGACGAGCAAGTCCAGTGTCTTGGAGTACAGCAGTCAAGTTTCTAGCTGCTAGGAAATTCGAGGTATCAAGGGCTTTAGCTTTGTACGAGCAACACGAAGCAACTAGACGTCGCGAGGGATTGGCGACACTTCAACCCACCCAGGAGCCACTCCTCAGTGAATTGAAGACAGGAAAATTCACAGTTTTGGTAAGATTGATCAGTCAATTTTCCACGCAAATCATTAATCAATTTCTGTTGGAAAACGTTAATTCGCATGGAGAGAAAAACTTTGTGAAAATTATCTATCCGTTTGAAAATTGTGATGTGTTTTAGCTGTTCGGAGAAAATTATTGTACCACTCAGAAAAAATAATCGACTGCTTAGTCAAAGTTATCCAGCCATTTGAGAAAAATTACCTAAACATTTATAAAAGTTATTAAATATTAGTTTTCAAATGTCCTCTCAGGAAATATTTAATACTCTTTAGTCTCTCAACATAACAACTTCGAGACAGTGCTCCGAATGGACCAAACCCCTGGTCAAAACCATGTCAATGGATATGATTAACTCAGAAAAAAATAGTTTGTGAATGAGAATTGACTCATGTCCTTTTGTCATTTATCAGTACTGATACCAGAAAGAATATAATTCCGTCATTGAGTGGCGGTGCAAATATGACGGCACTACTTGATGGTCCATTCGAATTAAAATAGCCAGTTATGTCAGACCATTCGTAGTTGTGACTACAACGTGGAAAAAAGTTGAAAAAACATCAATTGCGTGTTTCAGTCCTCGAGAGACGGTACAGGTGCGGCAATCGCTATTTTTACCGCCCACTTGCATCTGCCACAGTATACAACGCATCAAACGACTCTGCAGGTCAGTATTTTGGTGTCCCCGACCTTCCAATCTCGGGTCAGTCACCCCCAGATCCAACCCCAACTGCCCAAATGCTCGGCTAACAAACGCGAATTCCTCCTGAGATTCGCATTCTCACAGTTTCTATTTTTAATCCTATGTCTTTCGATTCTTTAATGATATCCACGTGCATGGGCCTCTTTTTTCGGAATTCTTCACAACATTTTTGGATAAGCCCCAGAGTAGCCATTGATTCTCAAAATTCTGTTGAAAATCCTAGTGATACATTGATAGAAAAAAATACTTTTGACACTCAAGGTCTATTTGACGTTTTGAAATAGTCTCTTGTTAATTTTTTAAATTGTGGTGGTGAATTATTTGAGTCTCACACCGAGAGAGAAACGTCTTTTAATAGGAGGAAATTCCCCGCTGCCAAGAGAAAATTCAAGTTCTTGGATGAAGTATTCCAAGAAATTCATGTAACTTGCGTTAAATCTGGAATTGAATTGATTTTAAGAATTAACACTTTGTCGATATTATTCTACTTTTAGCTGAGAAATTCTTATTTCAGGTTTCTGAAAGGTTCAATAAAAAAAATGAATTATAAAAATTACACATTTCAATCTAGTATGAATTCTAGTGGACAGAAAATTATAAGATTACGATATTTTTTATTTGGATTGTGTTGCCATTTTACGAGAATTCTCGGTAGAATCCTTGAAATGAACTTCAACCCAATTGTTAAGAGAAATCTCTTTCTGAAAAATAATTTCATAATCGTACATATTACGGAAATGTCCTTGAGATAAATATTTCCACACATTCATGCCGGCGAAAAAATGCAAATAGCTTCTATAAAATTAAAACCGTAATCGTTTATCTGGTGGCCATTGTGTCACCTATTTAAGCTCAGCGCATGAGCAAAAATAATCTACTGCAACTGTCTTTCTCTCCCTCTCCCGTATTCTCGATGATTTTTACACAAAAAATTCCGTGTCATTATAAATTAAAAGAGGGGAATGGCAACTGAATGCTTTCAGGGTGTCGTCTATCAGCTGGATGCTGCACTGGAGAGCGCAGAAACCCAGCGCCATGGACTAGTCTTTATCTATGACATGTCTGACAGCAAATATCAGAATTTTGATTACGATCTGTCGCAGAAAATTCTCACCCTTCTGAAGGTAATCACTATTTATCAATTAAAAATAAAATCACCCAGTCTATCTATTAACATAGATATAAGGTCTCAATATGAAGTAGGAATAAATGGAATACATAACAAAATCTCTGTTGCCTGGATTATTTTCTCTAATTTCCTTTATTGTTCCATTCTTATGTAGGTAGAACTAATAATTATCTAGCATTGAGCATGTCTCGGATTTTTATTTTAATTCCTAGAAACAATTGGGTAATGAGTCAGGGTCACTTGGAAAATAAATTTTAGTTAATATCCTAAAGTTCAAGGAGATGTCAATGTTTTTATCATGAGCACAGATAAGGATTGTACAAGATCCTGGAGCTCCACCGACGAATTCTATTGCAATCCTATAAACCTTTTGTTTGTCTTTTTACGTCTCTCTTGAGTATTTTGCAATTGATTTTTTTTTTCAAGGAAAAAGTCGATAGATATCGATTTCTCAGAACTTATTCTGCTGGTCTTTTTATGGCTTTCTCAACGTTTTTCTCTTGGATGTTCGTAATGAGAAATTGGGACTTTACGACTGGAAAAACCTAATGTCGAAATATTTCAGTGGAAAAACATCAAATTAATAATTCACCACTAAATATTAAAATTTATTCATTTCTCTTATAAATGAGTGATAAAGAAGTGAGTGTACGATTGTTCTTTAATATTATAATGATTTCTTTATAAGAATCGTATTAGCTTTTCACAGTTTTTATAGAAAAAAATTGCATCTTCTCTTGAAATGAAAATATCAGCATAAAATTTATCATTTAGCTCAGTACACGGAAGGGTTGATTATTTTTCGATAATTAGCCTGAAGGATAATCTTTCATTTAGCCTTACTCAAATTGACACTTGTTTAACACTCAGACTAATTATTATTTTATACTTGACGAAATCGTTAACAAATTTAAGACATACAAAAAACTGGGACTATTCAAGTTGAGAATTTATTCCAGGTGAAACTTCAATAGAATAAGTTGTACCCAAAAATAAAAATCTATTAATTTTCTCTGCACAAAATCAAAATTTTTCATCAGACATTTGTATTGAAAAAAGAAATGCGCTTTTGATTGCGTTGACTTTTCAATAAGATCATCAAGAAAGTGCATAGAATCTCATTGGAATTGATTGAGTCTTCTATCGAATATCGTAAATAAAGCAGATTTCCAAGGATTTTTTTCATGCGCTTCGTTCACCTCAATTTTCTCGTAGAAATCGAAGTAATTCCAAGGGGAATTTCAAATAAAACTCCCCTAGAATTCCAATAAACTTCTCAAATGTCAAGAGAACAATTTTTATATTCCCTAAATCTCAAGATATTCATCGAAAACTCAGCCCCACATTAACTCCCCCAACTCTGACAAATCTCATTCCCCTGATTCTCCACTTTCATTATCGAAAACTCGTAAAAATCCCATTTCCATACGGATTTCCGACTAATTACGAGATACTGCAAAATCTCCATAACAAGCCGTGGAACTAAAAAAGCCTCGGCATTAAAAAGAAAAAAAAATCTATAACGAACGCATGAGGACATTAATAGATGCCATTGCACTGGAGTTGCATGGAGCGTTCATTTTGATTATCTCTCCATCATCTGTGGAAGGGGCTAGCCGTGGAGGGGATTCTAGACTTCAGATGAGGCGGGGTTGCACAACCCTTAGCGCAATACATGAAGGGAAAAAATTAGGGGAAACTTTGAGAATAATTGCGCATGCCCGCACTCGTGAACGTCACACGACGCTGCTATCACCAGTAGTTGAATGATTTTCTTTGCACCGAGAGGACAACTAGATCGATCTCAAAATTGTTTGCCCCCACATAAAATACCGGTACGAGTGTAAAAATCATCATGAAAGGGGATAAATTTTCATTCAAGTGATCCCAGTGGTTGCATTATTTCAAATAAAATTGGGGCCATTCTGGGGTGATCCTGGGGGTTGCATGGAGGCGCGAGACATCCCTGACTGAGACCCCAGCTGTTTTTCTTGATATAGTGAGGGGAATCAGGCCAGTAATCGATTGGCATTGATCAAAGCACCTGCTAATAATGCATATACTATGTGGGCAATATTTTATCTTGTTCAGGATGTGATGACTGTGGTATCTAGGACTGTGGCATTGTGGGGATTCAATTGATAATGCGAAAAGAGGGCATTTCGGGGATTTGTCATTTGAGTGGGGGTCGCGCCACTTCTGCCCTCTGAAATACGGGGGTTATCACTTTTTCGACATTTTAGGGCATTTTTTTCAACTAATTGAGTAAATTCAGGATATCCAAGTACATTTTCGTCTTTGACATGATCTGTACTCATTTACTTTTCTCATTCACTTTTTTCTTTCTTCTTGACATTTTTTTCAATTCAATTGCAGTAGAATTAAAAAGCTCATGCTTGTTTCGTTATTTGAATTAGATGTTCGGGGGAATATTATTTTGTTTGAAGAATTGTTGTCTCTGAGTAGTTGAATGTTTTAATCGCCATTATATATTAATTCCTGTTGAAATTCTACACATGAATTTATTACGGTTCTAAGAACTAGGTTTTTGAAGTGAGGGGGAGAGGGCAATTGATTGCTCATGAATGATTTATGAGCAAGTCTCGTGGTCTTAAAAAATTGCAATTTTTCGGTCATTTGATGAATCTTCATGCATATTCATATTGTAATTTGAATTATAATTTTTAAGGAATAATGTTTTTCAACGTTTGTTTTTTATAAGTAGCAATTTGACGAGCAATATCTTGAAGATTCAATAGTAATAGTATTAATGTTATTGAATTCCTTACATATTTACTTATATACATATACGTACACATGTTTTTTCATATTTTCAACTTCTTTTTTACGTCTCAAAAGCCTCCTTTTTTCTATTTTGATTTCGATTTCTGGTGAACGTATGAATATCAATGATTTCATTACCATAACGTGGGGAATTGAGTGGAGACTAATTTGTAATTATTCAGTATTTATATCAATTTCTTTCCCAATTTGAGCATCTGAGAATTTTTTCCGGATGAAAGAAATATTTCCTAACGATTCAAAATCAAGGATCAAATTCAAATCGTTGGAAGGTTAAATAACATATAACAAATCTAAATAAAAAGGCATGTCAACAAAGAAAATTGTTGAAATATCTGAAGATCGGCGATGTGATGAGCTTGTGATTAAAGTGATGAAACAGAATTAATCTGTTGATTCTGTTATATTAACCTCAAGCCGAAGCTAGCTTATTCTATGACTGCTCTACTGAAATAGACACAGCCAAGAGTTTATCAATTTTTCAATGTGATTTGGAGAGACGTCGGATGTCGGTCCGTTGGATGACATCCAAGATTAAGGTTGAAGACAATTTAATAATAGAATCTCGTTACCCAATAAGTACTACGTGTTTTCTTTGAATTCACGTGAAAGCGTATGGAAAAAAAGTTGATGAAATTTTTAAATGTTACAGGGTGGTTATCCAGCAAAGCTGAAGAAAGTTCTGATTGTCACTGCTCCACTGTGGTTCAAGGCACCATTCAAGATACTGAGACTCTTTGTCAGGGAGAAATTGAGAGATCGTGTTTTTACAGTGTCAATACCACAACTGACACTACATATACCTCGCGAATCGTTGCCCAGACGATTAGGTGGGACATTGGAGATACAGCATGAGGCCTGGCTGTTACATTGTCTCAAGTCCATGACGAATCGCAGTGGTGGTGAATTGTGCGAGGTTACCCCTCGTGTGGGTAGTCCTCTCTCCCCAACGTCAAAATCACCGAATCACCAGAACGCCAATGGTTCTCCAAGCCCAACGAGTCCTGTCTCAGAGAAGTTAAAAATAAAAAATGGTGGTGTCACAATCGGTGACATCGAGATAACAAACGGTGATTGGATAGCGAGCGATGAGGCGCCCTCGCCAGTTCAGCCGCCTTCATCAGCGAGTTCAGGATTTTCGGACGATGACAGCCTCCACGGTGAGCCTGGGCTGCAGGCTGTCACGATGGAGCAGCTCATCGAGACAAGTCATTCGCGTGGACGAGCGGGTCTCGTAGCCGAGTACGCGGAAATCCGTCAGCGGCCACCAGACGGTTCATTTAACAACGCCAAGCTCAGGCCCAACCAGCCAAAGAACCGGTACACAGATGTCCTCTGTTACGATCACTCGAGGGTCTGTTTGTCCCAGGTGGACGGTGATCCAGCGTCAGACTACATAAACGCTAATTTTGTCGATGGCTACAAGCAGAAGAATGCCTTTATCAGTACCCAGGGTCCTCTGCCCAAGACGTGTGGTGATTTTTGGCGTATGATCTGGGAGCAGCAGACACTTGTTGTGGTGATGACAACGAGAGTTGTGGAACGTGGTCGAACGAAGTGCGCCCAGTACTGGGGTCCTGAGCCTGGTGATGAAGTATCAATCGGTGGTTTCACTGTTACAACTCTCGAAGTAGACACCAATCCCGATTACACGATATCCATGCTACTGCTCACCAACACCAAGACTGAAGAGTCGAGGGAAGTCTGCCACATGCTTTACACAGCGTGGCCCGATTATGGTGTACCTCAGTCAGCCAGGGCTCTACTGCAGTTCTTATCACTTGTCAGACAACAGCAGAATAAATTGCTCGCCAGCAGGGGTGACACCTGGGCTGGACATCCCAGGGGTCCACCCATTGTTGTTCACTGCAGTGCTGGTATTGGGAGAACTGGAACATTTTGCACACTTGATATCTGTATATCTCGTCTTGAGGATACTGGGACTGTTGATATCAGGGGCACAGTTGAAAAAATACGCGCACAACGTGCCTACAGTATTCAAATGCCGGATCAGTATGTTTTTTGTCATCGGGCACTTGCTGAGTACGCAGTGTCCAGGGGAATGCTCAGCCAACAGCATCTTGCCATGCTACCACCGACAATCGAAGAGGATTCTGATTAGGATTTTTTTCTTCTTTTTGTAAATTTCGGGTAGGTCCATTGCCAGTTTTTCATCGTGGATTTCATTGGTTTTTTGACTCTAGGGGGATAAGGGGGAAAATTCAAGGAGTTCATTCTTAAGGAGAATGCCGATAACGTTATCGGCATTACTTTCTATGAACCGTATTGCTTTCCAGCAAATTCGTTTGGATTTTTTATAGCTATATTTTTATTCTTCTATACCATTGATGTTGATAACATATTTTTTATAGAAATTCTTCGCTTTGAATTTTCCAAGTTTCCTCACTCAAAATTTTCAATAAATTAGACAAAAATTGAGTGTGAAAACTTTAAATATTCGGGCCGAATAACTTATATAAAAATCATCTTAATAAAATAAATTGTATAGAAAAATAAAATTGATCAATTTGATCAGAGAATATTAAAGTGAAATTTTTGAAAATCTATTTAATTGCACATTATCTGCATCTCCTGAAAGCCCCCACCATCCGATACTATTCAATTTTTTCATTATTAGCAATTTTGTAACAGAAAAAAAACCGTAGCATCTTGTACTTTTTGCAATCAATGAGTTGTCGTCTAACTCCGTAAATAAACAGTGTTTTATACATAAAAATGGTTAACGATACTGCGAGAAAAAAATTTTCCGTACTATCTTCAGATTGTCTAGTCTAGAAATCAGAATTTCATTTAACCTCGTGAGAAAAATACTGAATGATCATGTTATATCACAAACGTGACCTCTCAAAATTCGAGAGGAATAACCTGTGGAAAGGAAACCCTGGAATGAAGTTGAATGATAAAATTAATTGAATCCTGTTATCTTGAAAATTGAAGTGAAATTATCCTGCCATTAAGAAAGATTCGCCAATCCCTGAATCACAAAATCAGACTGAGAAATTTTATTAATCAGGCGTGAATCTTCCTTCTGTAAGCGTTACAGTGTTCCCATTATCAAATATTGAAGACGCTTCCAATCGGTTAAAGAAATCTCATGTTCCTTCACAGCAATAATTGAATTCAATAAAATCCATGAAACTTTCAAAAGCCCAACGTTTTTTACCGAAACGTTATTTTCTTAATATTGAAAGCTTCTCAAGCCCATAATAGAATTCTTGAGATTGGTGTAAGATAATAGAAACAAACTCTACTTAGTTTTTGCATCTCTGTATAAAAAATTATGAAAATCCAAAAAAAAAAATTGAGAGTGAGTGTGAAAATGTCGAATTCTTTATTGAGCTTTGAGGAAAGAACACGTACCAAGGAATTTCATTGAAAAAAGTCCTATAAAAAGATAATCTTTTATCCCAACAAGCAATTTACTCTGTTTAAAATAATTCTGTAGAAATCTCTCAGTACGAATTTTCGCAATTTTTTTTCCATTGAACAACTTGAATAAAAAATTCATGATGAATTTCTATAGAAAATTGCTAATAGAACGTAGAATCTATCACTTTTTTCTCTACAATAGTTCGTAACAAATATTTGTATTGAAAGAAGTCGAGAGAAGATGATGGAATGTGGATTCTTTTCAATGAAATTTTTTTCGATATGAAAGGGGAAAAGTTTTAGTTGATATTTAAAGAAGACTAGCTATTTCTGACATCTGTGATTCTCATACATCAGCTAACCTGAAGCAATGAATCTAAACACTAACGTAAGGAGAGAATACTAAAGAAGAGAAGAGTGAATATTTTTCAAAAATGGAATTTTGAATATATTTTGCATGGTTGGCTCCGTTTGCGTTCTTCCGGCATGCGCAAGAATGGATAAAAAGTTAAAACTAACGACATAACTGGAACCTGAACAACTTTTAATACATCTACATTGTGTATTAACTGTTTATCAATCTGTTATAAGATATGACTTCATTATCTCGATGTTGAATTTTTCGGAAAGTCAATTGTTTTTACAGAAAGTATCGGATAAGAAGTTTGTGTCGACTTCAAGAGAGGAATGATAATTGACGAAAATGAAGGGAAATGTTGTGCAGAATGTATAACCATTTGTGAGAATATTTTGCTTCATTTGATATAAAATTTATAGATACGAATCTTTCGTTCTGACGAACGAATTCTTGAGGGCATCCTTTATTCATTAATCAATTAATTGAAGAAAGATAGAGGGTGGGTGGAATATGGGGGTGAAATTCGGTCAAGAATTTTCTTTTGAAAATTCTACCAATTAATTGTATCTCCACAATTTCACGATGACAGAAATTCAGTAGAAAATCTAGTGCTTTTCGAGAATTTCATCAGATAATTCTATTGAGTCCTTCCTCTTTCTGAAATACGAAATGAGAATAAATATGGACGAATCGCGGAGTTTAATGTGGAATGCACTGGAATTTTCTATTGAATTTTGTCGTACGTATTGAGCCACTCCTCTACATAATCTTTATGTAATCCATCGATTTATTTATTGTAAATTTGTCTAAGTTAGATGAAATCGCTTAAAATAATTTCTTCAACGTTTTCACAACAATCCGTGACCAGTATTCCGACGTTTTTTAAATAATTCTGATATTTCGATAATCACACGAATGAAAATCGAGTTGGAAACCCCTTGTACTTTTTCTAGAAAATTCTTTTATTTTTTCTGCTGTTTTCTTCGAATTTTGTCAATTTTCTAGCCATTTCTACAAAAAATTTTGTTTAATTTACAAGAAACAGAAAATGTGACGCCGAAATGAAATAAATCGAAATGCATTTTCGATGAAAATGGGAGATAAAATAACAGAATTTCGATAAGATTTTAATAGAATTTTTTAGTAAATAGGCGAGGGTTTTCTCTCGATTTTATTGAGACGTGCAATTTTCTCAATGAATGTGAAATTGACATGGACGATAACTCGAATAATTCCATTTCACTGCTGTCATTATTTTATTACTGTATGTTTGTAATTGAATTGTCTTATGATATTAATTATACAGTGTAAGTTTTATCGTCGCTGTGTTTTTTGTTCGAATCGAAAAGTGAATGGAGGAAGAAATGACGAATCTGTCTGCAGAAAATCCATGAATAATAAATAATGTGAAATTTTTCTCACTCCTTTTAGAGTACACTTGAAGATCAAAAAGTAGAGAGAAGTGGGAAATTACGAATTTTTAGAGCTGACGTTCTTTTTTTATAAATAAATTAAGAAACCACAAAATTTATGCATAAAAGAAAATTATGAGAACATGGACAAATTTGTAGTTGTTCAGATGATGTGTGGAAAATGTTTGTGACGAGTGAAATAATGGATAAAACTGTATATACCATGACCTCGAATAGCTAATGGCACATATTGTATCTCTAATAATTATTTAATATATTGCAGATATAAATGGAAATATGGATTCACTTTTTGATTTATGACCTGTGCACATGCTGCATCACATTAGGCAGCCCCAAAAAAAAAAAATTTATATTTTAATTGAAGTATCTGATTTTTTTTCTTAAAAGTTACACATAAAAAAAATTATTTTTATCACTACCTGAAAAGTAACTTTTCGCTTCGAATGCCTAAAAAGTGATTTTCCCGCAAATCGGGAAGAAATATACTATTGTGTGATGAGTAATTCGATTGAGTTTGCAATGCCGTTTCAAATAGAAATCATTTCTGATTTATCAGTACAAATGAATCAATGACTAATTAGTGTCTTGAATTCAATTCCTGTTGAATCACTTGATGAACATTTACCCATTTGACATTATAGAAACCCCCTTCCCCCTTAAAATCCCAAGAAACAACAATCAATTGAAATATAACTGCATTATGACGTCATAATGCAGTATTGCCTGTTATAATTTAAATCTTCCATCATCCGCCAAAAGGCAGACATAAATATGGAAAATTTTTTTGTCCCACATGCGATACCCTGTTTTTTCGATAAAAATAATTAATAAATAACTGAAATGCCCGATAATTTCAATATCTCGCCCGGTTCCCTATAAAGCAAGTCCACTTGAAGAGAGAAAAATTTCCCTCACATGTGTGTCTCTCTCTTCCTCGCTCTCCCACCCACGCCGCCATTTAATTACACGATAACTCGAAAATAAAAATCGATAGTTATTGACAATATCGAGTTCTACGGATTTCTAACTATCGATTCGCAAAATATCGATATTTTGGAATTCACTGCGCGGATAGAAAAATTCAATAAAAATTACGTGCCTGTTCCGCGATCTGCCAGTCAAAATGATATAACAGTAAACGTTACCGAAGAATTATACACTTTTTTACTGAACCTTCCGGAGTTTTTCATCACGATGTGCTGAAAAGTGACTTTCCCGCACATTGTGAAGGGAATAGTATATTTCGTGACAACTGCGGAAATGTTGTTTTTGGCATGTGGGATTATACCATTCGATTTCGGCGCGTGATGTAAACCTATCACACGCCGAAAATCACTTTTCCGCACTTGTTACGAAATATTCTATTTCAATTAATTACATTTTTTTTGCCACTGTACTTTTGAAAAAGCTTGCCACTGCATGAGTGCAAGTGCATTTTCTCTTTGTTCACCAGTACTGCATGCACTTCTCACCAATTCTCCCACCAATACTACACCAATGCGTGCATCAAATTATTTTCGTATCTTCGGGACAATAAAAAATCTAGTCTCCCCAGAAACGCCCCGAAACTAGGAGCAAGTGCATTTATACTGATCAGTAATACTTTGTAAAAATTACGGAAGTTTCAGTCCGCTTACCGATTACGGCATCTACTTGAAAATTTAAGTGACGGTATCGTAATTTTTCATAGATAATTCAGATAAAAAATATGGAACGCCGTAGAAAAATTCTGTGACATTGGATAAAAATTACGTGACAGTTCCATAAAATTTTCTACAATCACATTTCGCTCTGGAATTACGGAAAAGAGGCGTAATTTTTATTGAATATTTCTCTCCATGCGTTTGACAAAAATTGAATCATAAGTATTCAAATAATATCACACAAACGGCGATGGCCTCCACCCACACACGTCAACAATAAATGACTTATTTACGCGTGAAAAGTGTGAATATGTTGAATTTGAAAATAAATATATCGTCATCCCTATTCTAGAAATAGACGAAACACTTTAGATGTCTAATGATAAAAAAACTGCTAAAAATCGCGAAAAGTAAAATTCTTATAGAGATACGATATCACTTCTTCCTGATTCTCTGAATTTTCCTCTCGCCATATTTCTCACTCCACACCCACCCACACCTTCCAACCCAAAGATTATCTTCGACTCAATAAGTAGACTATCAATCGAAGTTGTCTATCGAAGGTAAAAGAACAGAACTGGCAGTTGCCACTGCGAAGTTGAGAGGATAAACTCATCTGCGATACAAAACGAGAGCTCCTCAGAATCGACAATTCATTACCGGTGATAAAGTAATTGTTTATAATTGCTATTAATTAACGGTGGGATGAGCGCGCCTTTTTCCATTTTCCCGTAGTTTGTTTTTGTTACAGTGTAATTGTTATAGATATAAATACTGGGCTGCAATGTTTTGGTGTTGCAATATTCATTTTTTCGACGCTCTTATGCAATAGTACATCATATTAATTGTCAACCGCATCGCATAATTCAGTTTATCCTTCACTGACAGTACGTGGCTTTGTGAGTTCTTCAGTGACATTTGAAGTGTCAAGGCATTAATCAAATACTTTATCTATTACTGGTTATCGATTAGGTCTGAAACCGAGTCCACAAGGAAAATACTGTTCGTTCTTCATTCACGCTAAAAACTCATTTTTGTTAAAGAAATATCGAGAATTGTCGGTCCTTTTTGATAGTTTTTGCTGAAGCCCTCGGGTCATAACTTGCGAGGAATTCCATGTTTTCGATTTTTCTTCGAATTAATGCGGTTAAAAATTCAAAATTACGTACAGTACGTCTAATCGATTTAAAGAGACCATTTTAATTAGTCTTGTCAGTTGAGTTTTATCGAAATTATATACGACAAATTCCTTATTTCATGAGGATTTAACATTTTTTTATCAGTTAAGTGTAATAAAATTCTGGAAAAACTGAAAATTTCAATAATGGATTGTTACAGTCATCTTTTCAATTTTTCCCGCGTCCCATTTAGCCCAGGTCTATCTTATAGTCTCCAATTAAAGACTTATAAGAAGACTCAAGTTCAAAGTTAGTTATTCAGACATAAAAAATTGCAAACTTAAAGTGAAACAATTGGAAAGTTTCCATTTAGCATCAAAAATTACTGATTAAATCCCTTTACTCCCCCGCAAGTATTTTTTTTAATTGTCTTTCTCGAGACGATTTTTCTATGATGTTTCAATTTTTCAAAAGAAATTTCTTTATTGTTTATAATTATCAGAGCTAGCGTATGATGTCTCAGCCTGTTGCCGTAGGACCTGTAGCTCAGAGGATGACATGTCCTCATTGTCGCGCCGAAATTACCACAAGAGTAGAAGGCGAGTCCAACAGCAAAACTCATCTCTTTGCTCTTCTCCTCTGTTTACTTGGGTAAGTACAATCAATTAGCCAACAAGTATTTGAATATACATGACTTGCTGAAATGTCCATACCACACAGAGAGAAAAATTCAGCAAAAATTACTTAATCGCTTGGTAATCGCGTTGTGTTGTTACGTTCAGAGAACATTTCTGAGCTTGTAGGTAATTCCCCTCAAACGGCTAGATTAATTTTATTCATTAAGCAGTCGACAAATTTTTATTATTTATTTAATAACAATTATCTATAGCCGTTCGGGATGTATTACGTAAATGTTTAAACGCAAATTGTTTGATTTGTTAAGTAATTTCTTTACTTCAGGGAAACTACAGCGAGAGATTCTTCACGTTAGAATCATCATTATTTTTTTTATACAAGGATAGAAATATTCACTAAAATTGCGTATTTTTCCGTGATTCCAGAATGAGTTGTGGTTGAGGAAAATGTTATGGAATTTTTCCGTACTGTTCTGTCATTTTGTAATGATTTTTCCGGGAAAATTTATGATTTCGCCACTCAAATTTCTCTTCAATTTAATTAATATTTATCTCCGTGGTTAGATTATGGTAATTATAATAATCATTTGTGTTGATTTTAGAAGGAAAAATCAATTGACGTCAATTTCATGATAGGAATGAATTACATAACGTAACTTGACTGCATTGAGCGGATGAACAAAGTTCTGGGATTAAAATCATTTTCTCTACAATGTTCATCTCGCAGATAAAAGTTGGAAAATTCTCGAGACGATAAATGATGATTTTACAATATGACATTTCATTTTGTAACAATCGAAGGAAATTGTAACAAATTTATGCTTTAGCAGAATATTCATTTTTATCTGGAATATTTCAATCATTTTATATTAACAACGATAAAGGTTTAATCTTTCTTGCGATCGAATCAATAATAAAAACGAGGAAAAATGATTTTTACAGTGAAAATTTTCGTTTCTCAGTGTTCGAGAATAAATTTAGTAGCGAAGTGGTAAACTAGGATAACTACTCATTTTCTTGGAATCAGTTTTTCCCAAGTATCTCAGGACTGAACGAAAATGTTGACATTTTTATAATTACCATTAGTGTAGGGCTCACTTTTCCCTACCAAAAATGTATGACCGAAAGTACTGCTATCCCTTCTTCAATTTCAAGATATTGGGTGAAAATTGGACTCGAAAAAATACATTTATCCTAGTTTACTATTTCTCAACGGAATCAAAAAGAAAAAAATGTCTAGGATTCTATTTTAATATTCCAAATCTCAATTTCTCATTGGAATAATCTCGGCAAGACTGACTGCACACCTGATCTAGTAAACTCATTTCAAATTTCATGACCGCCTAATTAATGATTATTTTCTTTTAATCACAGATGCTGGCCTTGTGCTCCATGCCCTTATTGCATGGATTCCTGTCTGGTCAAGAAACATTATTGTCCAGCCTGCAATAATTACCTCGGACAACACGAAAATTAATCGTTACTCTCCACAGGAAAAATCACACAACAAATAAATGCGACAATTTAATAGCTTTTATAATTAAATTTGACGAAACGATTTGGATTCTACATGTCCTTTTGGGTATTTTGCTGTGTGTCAAATGTTCAAAAATCCTACAGCAGAAATAAAATATTGGACTCGTTGTTTACTAAAAGATATATCAATTTGTATTCTAAGAATATATGCAATCCACTCGTACAATTGTTTAATTTGAGAGCTCTCAATTAATAAATCTATCAAGATATTTTTACTAAAATCCGTTTTCTCATTTGGTCATTATTTTCATACCTTTCTTCAGTTTTGTTTTTTTTTTAATTTTATATCGACCCCTCACAAGTTCACCAAAAAGATGAAAAAAAAACATCCTCAACTAATTCTCAAAGACACAATTCAAATTTTCGCGCGCACCTGTGTCGATCGGTTCGAAACCTCGAAGAAAAACATATCGAAAATTCGTATATCGATCCTATAAAATATCGATTACGAACGGCGGGTGTAGGGGACGTAGACAAGGAGAAAAATCTTTCAAGAACGTCGATCTCTTTTCCGCGAATGCCACCCGGGGACTCCCCTCCCCATTTTTTCCCCGAATCCCCTCTCCCGCTGGAGTGAACTCCGCCTCGCCGAATCACTCCGAATGGCGATGAAAAGCCATCGGTGACAAAATAAAAAATGGACGAAAATGGCATGTGAGGTGTTGTTGAATTCCGGTGAAATGTTTGGTTATCGCAGCGACCTAGGATGGGAGGATGCATAGGTATAACCCGGGCAAGAACAGCCTCTGTAGACGATACATCAGCCAATTCAACGAGAACCCATTCAGGTGATTAACCAAACAATAATCATTGCAATCTACCATTCAACCCCATCGTAAACACCTCCACAGGATAGCTTGCTAACCTTGGGTCAAGTATTATCACTTGAAAAGTCATATCAAAGTACTTCACATGGTGTTTACCCTTTTCACTCCATTCATTTCATCTCCATCCTCTCCTGTCCCTTCAAACTGTCCGAAACAGTTAAAGGTCAAGGATGAGTAGTATATCAGTTCTCGATCTATTTATAATATCTCATTAACGTGCCTGATTGACGGTTAAATACGTGTCGATTATTGCTTGTGGGCGGTTGTTCTGGATGGAAAAAGTCGACGTGCTTTCCTTTTGATTAGATAACTCACCATTGACCACCGCTTACTTGGGCTGGGCACTGTCTTTTCCATTGCACACGTTTTTGCTATTAATCGGTTATTTATTATTATTGCTCGGTTTTTTAACAGGCAAAAAATCGAGGGAACAGTCATCGGAAATTAAGGAGCAATCAATCATTATAGCGTCTTAATTAGATATCTTGGTGTAAATAATTCTGGCTTATTTATCTTAAATGACACTTTGTCCCATTATTTATGTTTCGAGTTTTTTTGTGAACAAGACATTTTTTAAAAATTGATCTGATGTCGAAATATTTGATGTTCTATCTTGCATGCACACTTCATTCTCTGAAAAAAATGGAGAATACAAATGATTTTTTAATTTTTGTCATAAATTTTGAATTTTTTAGAATAATCGATTTGGGCAGAACATTTTAATTGGAATTTTAGAAGAAAATATCCATCAACATTTTCGCGAAAACTGAGAAAGAATTATGATATTTTATTATGAAGCATAAAATTCTATGAAATCAAATCATGTATAACTGTGTAGAGATCTAATTTTAGAGTGAACTACGAATTTTTTCACCTGATATACATTGAAAGTTCAATACAAAACTAGAATACGAAATATCATATATTTTTTCGTTTGGGTAGGATAAAATGTCAAACATGTATCGAGTTTCGTTTTGTGAGATCTGGAACATTTGCTATAGAATATCCTGAACTATTCTAAAATAATATATTTCTATTTTGACTTTTTCGGAAAGAATAAATCGGGAAGTGCGATTGAGTTTCTGGTTTTAATAATTTAGGAAAGACGAATAAATATAGTCAAGCTACTTAATCGGAATGATCTATCTGGAAGAAACATTTCAGCTGCAATTTCGTCAAGAATCCCAATAAATATTTTACGGAGATAACTGCTTTTTAATTTTGTTATTTGTAATGAACTGCGCATAAAATTTGTTGTCGGGATGATTAGGAAATTCACGGAAGAATCATCCACTGTGTCACGATGTGATCAGATGGAAGTCGGACGTGCCCCTGACAGAGGGTCAATTGCGAAGTAAACGTGACGAATTTTGGGACACAGCACCTGCTTTCGAGGGAAGAAAAGAGATATGGGATGCCCTGAGGGCAGGAGCAACTGCTGCCGAGGCGCAGGATTATCAGTTGGCACAGGCGATACTAGACGGTGCTAATATTTCTGTACCTGATGGATTTTTAACGGAGTGCTATGACGAGCTGGGGACGAGGTATCAGGTTCCCATCTACTGTCTTTCATATCCAATTAATATTGTTAAGGAAGACAGTGGACGGGATTCACCTGCTGACTGCTCGGGTAAGTCCAATTTCAAGGTTCATTCGTTATTTTTAACCTGGCAATTATGAATTGTTTATGTATACGCAGAACCTGTTGATGGTGGAACTGAATTGACGCTCAAATTGAGACTGTCGACGACCCTAGGGGACGTCAAACTACCTGTGTACAGTAAAGATACTATTGGAATTGCGAAGAAGAAGCTACAGGTGAGGAAGAAAAATTTTTTCTCTATAATTTAGTGTTTATGCATGTTGTTAGTGAACTAACAACTGTAACTACAAGCTGTATATTTTTTCGATACCTGTTTTCAACGAATAACTTGACACTCAATGAAGATAGTGATATTTTTCATAGATACCTTTTTTTATAGCTCTTCTATTTCTCTAAAAACATGTATACGCAAATATATCACTATCTTTCTTCAATGGCGAGATATTAACTATTAACTGGTCTCGAAAAAAATATCCTTCTCCTACTTTACCGCTTCTCCATTGAACGAATATCTTGCATTCGTCAAGTTCGTAGTAATTTTCATTTTTTTACTAATCCAGTTTTAAAGTTAAGTGTAACACGTTGATTTAGCGGACCGGTAAATTTTTTTAGAATGAATTTGTTCTTTTCCTCCCAATGTAAGAGAGATAGCAGAATTTTTGGCGAATATTATTTGTAGCTTCGATACTGCTCCACAAAACAGGTCTTAAGAAAAATTTCGTTATCTCTCTTAGGTTAAGAGATATTCCTCGAAAACTTGAATGAGAAAGAAGTCGTCTTGTTACCCTTTACTTCTTCGCTGCTGAATTATTCAGATCAATCCAATTGTGAGTTGAAATATTCGTTTCGTTGTTATCTCGACTGAGTTTGAACTCGGGGATGATGGTATCATTACTTATTGAAATTTTTATGTCAAAAAGAAAATATCAAGAAAACTGCGTCTATATTTGAAGGTAAAGTAACAAAATTATAATAATATCGATTGTTATAATTACTCCCATAATTGCTAATATCTCCGATAAAAGAAATATTATATTCTCAATCAGTAACCTATCATGCAATTAAATGAGGAAAAAATAAATAACTATTGAAAGAAATGAACAAAAAAGTTCTCAGTAGTAATCAAAACAGGAAAAAATCGATCAATCAATCGTCTCTCAATGAAGATTAATAGACTATAAATATTTAGCTTGGGAATTTGTCAATTTATTACGAAAGTAGTCATGGATTACTATCCCTCATTTTATCGTCGCCTTCATTCTTTTCTGTGATATTCCATTTTTCGATTGCTGAAGCGATTGGAAAGAGAAAAAATGTCATTTGAGTGTAATGCAACTGATATACTGCTTGAATATTATCCATTCTATTTTGTTATTCCTCTCGGTGGTCACGTGCAACTAGTTATCATACAGATGCGTGTTGAATTACTGATTTGATCGAGGAAGTTATCTCCAGATCTATCCAGTAGCAAAGCTGTGGAAAAATATGTACAAACTACAGATAACCACAGGGGGAGGGGGTTGTGAAGGTCTTTTTATAATTCCTGTGTCATACGTAAAGAAATGTTCATGAATATTCCCTTTGTCTTAGAATTCCAAGATTTTTATCAAAAAATTATCTCATTCCACCCCAATTTTTCTTCGCACAATGTTTTTCCTATAATCTGATAGCTCTCTTTCATTTCAATCTATCAAATGATTATACTACTGACGTGATAAAGCTTTAAAAATCGATTGCTAATTTTGCACACCACCAATTGATCTAAAAAACTATTTCATATTAGAAAAAAATGTGAAGAGAATTTTTTATTGGACTTTTAATTAATCACAAACACCTTCATCACTGTTTAATTGATGAATAGATAATTAATCAAAATGTTTGGTTCGACTCATCGCTTCTTATTTATTAATTAATGGAAATGTTAAAATCGAATTTGAATTCAATGACGAAGAGTTTTATAAATTTCTCCTTTCATATAATTGAATTCTTGTGATTAATTCTTTCAGAGTCAAGAAGGACTGGAGCCATCCCGACAGAGATGGTTCTTCGGTGGAAAGCTCCTCGGTGATAAAATGCACATCGAAGAAGCCAAAGTCCAGCCAGGTTACGTCGTCCAGGTAATCGTAAACTCGGAAAAAACCGATGAAAGTCCTTCGAAGACCAGCTGAATAGATCCACACGGATTTCAAAAGAAAAACAAAAACACCTTTCATATCCTCTGAATAATCAACGACAGTCGAAAGTTCGCACTTTGACGTTTTTTCATACCTTCACACGAGTTTCTTTTCACTGAGGTGTGAAGCTGACGGACGTGCGTGGATATTTCACAATGCACTAGAATTGTACAGTAAGACTTGACTGACGGTTTAAGCTTATTCTCTAAACACTAAAGGTTAATAAAATTATTGAAGCTTTTGTACTGTGAAAAAATAATTAGATGATTTTTAAGCAGAAAATGCCTAGAAGTCGGTCACTATCGGTGAGAAGTGATGCCTAATGCAAGTGGATACATAGAAATCGTATATGTATACATAAATATTTTTAACTGCTTGAAATGGGGCTAATTTTGAAGAACATCTTCGCCGACAAATAACTCGTTTGGGAGCTGCAGATTCGGCGCCGATAGCTGAAATCAACAGCTCTCATTAACGACTCAATGATTAATGAATTCATATTCATTAATCTCGTACCGCGCATGAATAAATTGATGGAAAATTCTGGAGCTTCTGTTATACCATCTTATCGGGAATTAAAATTTTTTTTATAAGAATGTCTCAAAGTCAAAATACTTTCATGTTTTTCTATAATTGTTTCTATTGGAATCTTTCTTCTCACCGTTTTTTTTTTGTTCGGTTTTAATCTTGAGTGAATAAAATACAATATTTGAAGCAAAAATTTCTATAAGAAATATGTGAATAAACAAATCGAAATATCGGCTAAAAGCCAAGAAAAGTTTGTTAATTTAAATTGAGACAAGTCGAATTTTTCAGTTAAATATTGATTTATCTAAGATACTATTAATTTTAGGAGGAAAGAACTTAATACCTCTTCTATCGAAAATTTAATCAGTCGAAATAAAGTTTTTTTCAAATTTGTACCGTAAATCGATAATTAAGAAGACTGTTAAATTTGACTTAGTCCATTTTATTATTTTCCTATTGAATTATCCAAAGAATTCTAAAAATTCTATACAATATCCTAGCAAATATATTAAGTTTTATTCCATACAAGCTCTAAAATTTTCTATAAAATTATTTAATCCGCAAAACCAGAAGTAAAAATACAAAACTGAACTATCTAAACTCTTCTCCTCTCCATCATTTCATTCAGTTCATAATTATTCCAAACGATACTGAAAAAAAATTTATAATTCCGTAATTAATGGAATTAATAAATTAATTAATAATGTTCGTTGGAAATTACTAAACAAGGAATTGTTTTGTTCGAATTTCAAAGTCTTAAAGACGAAATATGTGACTCCAGAAGTGAATCAGTCAAGACGGTTGATTTTCAGGCTGAAAATATCTTTTATCCAGGTAAATTTATCAATAAAAATGTTGTCCCTAAATAATATTGCTGTCATATCATTATTGCTATAATTATTTAGACAAAGTACCATCCCTCGTTTGTATTAACGAAGAAATTGTACATGTTTTGAAAAGGTTCATAATTTTTCTAATAATTTTCAATGTTAGCGCTTACTTTGCATAAATAAAAATTCATTTTGATAATTTTCAACGAACGATTCACTTGACACAAGTGAAAATTATTTAAAAAACTCGATTTTTCTCTCACTGTACATGACATAAAAAATTATTTACACACATTCTGCGCACACGTAAATCAATTCGTATTGGTTTTTTTATCGGGTGTCCTCGAGGTGAACAAACCGTTATCGTTAGTGAATCGTTTTGTTTTTGCGGTGCGAATTATTTACGAGATTCGCATATGGTGGATGTGCCTGAGGGTACTATCTGTCGAGAGGATGAAAAATATGGATACGATGGAGATTGTGACATCACATTTGTATATCTGGCGAATTAATTAAATTTTATGGTCCTAGCGCTTCATGCATAATCCGTTATTGTTTTCGTGTCGTGTGTGAATATATTATGAATTTCATCAATAAAATATTTTCAAATAGGAGAAGAGAGTCATGGAGTGGCTTTGAGGAAGAAAATGTGTGACAAAGTGCTAAAGATCAATCAGGATAATTGCATTTCACCTTCGATCAATTTTCGATGAATATCTGGTTAATGAAAAGAGATGGAGGAATTTTCATAACTATCTTATTTGTAAAGCAATCTGGAGTAAAAAAAAATATCTATATAAAAATCTTGCCACCTCCTTTCATTTAGAAGATATTAATGGATAATTGGGGCTAAGCCAATGCACTTGTTCTAATTCATAAATTTTGTAATTTCACCAATGCCCAATGTTTGTAAATGATTACAAATGGAAAATAATTTAATGAAGTTTCACTATTTCTCCTCAAAGTCATATTCTTTTAAAAAATCATCCTCGAATCCCATTCAATGCTTTCAACTAAAAAATTACGATAGAAACCCGAAGAGGCGAGAACAAACTGTAAAAATTAGTGATGATATACGAATGAATAACGCATTTATTTATAATCTAAATGAAACCTAATTTTGCGACAAATGAGGATTTTTTTTTTCTATCAGACTGATCGTGCCAGTTGATCCTCCCGGTGGGTTTTCTTGAATGAATTATCGAGAATTGGCGCAAATAGTAAGACTATTTTATTCAGAATGTGAAATACTCGTGCACCCTTGGGCGATCTCTGGCTCGAAAAATCTATATTATATAAATATGAACACTGAAATATATATATATATATCTATATGTATATGTATTCGATACATGTGAATAATAAGAAAAAGTTGAATACGATAAACCGTATCATCTGTATATATGAGGAGAGAATGGCTACAATAATTAATTAATCAATTAATAAAAGTGCAATTTGAGGTGTAGAAGGGGGTGAGAGTCGATGGAAGGTGAATTGCTTTAAAAGAATAATTCAACACTAATAATTAGTCACGGACCAATGTGTATGAGGCTGCACGTTTTGAGATGATTAAAATTGTATAAATCGATGGGTGACTGATTGGAAAACGACTGCCACATATTTTTAAACAGTGCGATACATTCAAATCAAAATAACGTGATAAATTAATGACTAATGAGAAATTAAAAATACATAATGCGTTACTTAACAATGTAATTCATGAAAATTTAATGATACAACTTTCTTCTGGGAAGTTGATGAATGATGTGCAGGGTTTAATAATTTTCTAAATGTCCAATCAAATATTTCAGGATTGATAACATTTTTAGGGGATATTTACGAGGTCTAATCCAATCAAGTCTGATCCAGGGAGATATAATGGGAGGGAGATGTTGAGGATATCCAATAGAGCAGTCTTTACGATAAAATTCACTCGTAATCACGCAATTATTTTATTTTTTTCGGTGCGGAATAATTGATTTCCCTAGTGAAGTGATAAATTCAATCAAGACTTCGTGCGTTTTTTGGAAATATATCTTCGGAACTAAAGTAAATAATTAAATCTTTATTGAAGAATTCATTAATATTAGTTTATATAATGACTGTGATGCCTGGATATCATCAACTCTCTCAATTTTCAAACGTTTTTCAAGATTTTTGAATCACAAATTTTTCACTGGATTTCAGTTTTCTATTACCAACAATGAACCACCAATATTTGCATAAATAACTTTAGAATAAAAAAATGGAAAATTTCGACCAACAATTTTCATTTCCTCCCATTAACTTTTAATGTAACAAATTTAATGACTGTAATTTTAACGTTTGTAAGCAATTAATCATTGTTATAAGGCAGAAAACACGTTGACGAAATAAACGAGCATAATGTTGTGAAATAATTCTTCCGAGTGGTTTATTCGTCGTTTTTATTATGAACTTCGAGTGACACGTCTTTACATAGTATGTACATGGAGTTTTACTTGGGGAGTGCCCGCACGTGTTTGAGCTCATGACAGAGCCAAATTGCTGTGCTAAGGAGAAGCATGCTTCCCGATTGATGTGATGCTGCCAAGATGACAGGAACGTGATGAAGAAGAGTTGAAATTCCTAGAATTACTTGAAGATATCCAGCCCCCAGAACTACGAAAGCTGCTGTCGATGCTCGACCTGGGAGCTTTACCTTTCGAGATTTAACTGCCATTATGGTGATCAATGTCAATGTTGTTATACCCTGCACAGAAGAAAACCAGAATTCTTTGCAGCTCCAATTTCACCCTCCATATCGCTTATATTGCAGTTTTATAGGAATTGTTTGTACACATATAATAAAGAACTTACGAGTATTCTATGATCAAATTGAACTGTAGTTGGATTCTCTGTGAAGTTCTTGAGAATAGGGGACATCTCCAGCAGTTCATTCGGAATGAATCTCTTGCCCATCCTAGGGAATTCGTTATAAATCAGGCCAGCATCGAGTCCAGCGACAAAAGCTCCAGAAATAGCAGTGAAAAAGACAAAAGCTTTGCTCCAATTAGCCATTCTCTTGAAGTTGACTAGTGCCTTGGTGTGATGATCAGTCAAGATCTTCTTTCCGAACCAATCAAGGGGCATTGGTTTGGCAGGCAACAGATGATCGAGTGCATTGTACAAGAATCCAGCGTACAGCAGAAAAGCTAGACCCAGATGAGTTGCTAATCGATACTGGGAGACTCTGGGGACGTCTGAGGGTCCCTCAAACCTGTCCTCCAGTCCTGATTTCACCATGTACCAGCCCATCAGACCCTGGGCACCAATCAATGATCCCAGGGCTAAAACTCGGCTCTTCATTCCGGGTTTTAGATAGCCTTTGTACCAGAAATAAGCAGCTGGAAGTGCAAATGCTGCCCCTATCAGTCTACCCCACATACGGTGAACGTATTCCATCCACCAGATTTTTTTGAACTCTTCTAGGGTCATGGTGTGGTTCATTCTGAGATTGAATGGATAGAAAAGAAATATTGATTTTTAAAAATGAATGGAATAAAAGATACTTTCATTTGTTATTTTAGCCACATGAGAAAGACCAAAAGCTAGGAAAAATTTAATTTGATAGAGAATCGGAGTTTCTTCGGGATTCTATAAACAATAAATTTTCTCTAGAAATTTCAATGATTTCAAATAACAATGGCAGAAGCAATTGAAATTAAAAATATCTCTCATAATAAAACAATAATTTCTCTGAAAATTCATTGACTCGAGGGATCGAGTAATAAAAAAGATCAGAGTTGTAAAAATCTCCTACAATAAACAATCACTTGCAATTTATATTCTGGATATTGTTTATATCTCTCAAATTCCTCGACCCATTGACCCTCGGACACTGGCATTTTCTCACCCAATAATTTCCACGTTACCATGGACAACCCAGACTCTGTCAGCCTCGTTATTCCACCTGAATCATTGCAAGGATTTTCCGGAATTAATACAATCCACAGTTCATTGGTTAAAGGCATTTAATATGGAAACTGTGTACAATAATTGTCGATTTATTGTTAATATTTTAAACTCATCATCACTTAAATTCTAATTTCGATTGAAAATCTCCAAGAATTCGATAATAAACCAATAAATAATTATCAAATATTGATAATCTTCAACGATTACTGTTCTCAATAAATATTATATTGATATTTAAATAGACTTCAGAACATCATCATATACATATCAATTTATTTATGAATTTATTGTCCTTTCAGCGAAAATAAAAATGATCGTAGGAACAAAAAGGTATTATTTTCCCCACGTCTTGTCGACAATTTCCCTCATAACAGTTTTCACAAATTCATAAATACATGAGTAAATAGCAATACCTAGTGCTACAGCAACAAAGACCATTCCACTGCACGTAAAAAGCCATGTGCCGACGCGCCTGTTAGTTTTTTTGTTGACAGCCGATGCAAATCTGAAAGTTATCGCCCCAGACTGGGTCGTCAGACCCGAAGGGGATCTCCATTTTTCTGTAGTCTCACGTAAAATCCTGAGAAAGTCATTCGGCCTTTTTTTAAGTGGACCGTAAAATGTTCTTTGAGGCAAGAGAGATAGATTTGTCAGTGGAACCCTTGGAATTCCCCTGCTGCTTAATCTCGAGACACTCAACATTCTGAAAAGCATTCATGGGTGTAGTCATTGATCGACGGGATTTTAATTTAATGTGTGCAACTATTTATTGAATGTAAAATCAGTTACGAAAGGCAAATTTTCTTATATCGAATCTTTTAATTCCTTTTCAATATTTTATTCGATCTACGCATATTTAATGAATCTCATGAAAATTCAATTGATCAATCCATTTCATTAATTATAGACTGATCTATTGATGTCTGAAAGTTGGAACTTAAAAGAAAACAAATATAAATGAATATAATAAACGTCTCTCTGAAATAATCCCCTAAAACATAAAAGTATGACTTTCGACAATCAATTTCTTTACTTAAAAGAAAACAAAAAAATTATTGAATTTCAGCGGATGCAATGTAATTTCCCAAGTAATTAGACATTTAGATTAATAAAAAATTATATTGGGTAACGAATCAGATGTTCTTTTAGGTATTTACCTTGTAGATGTTTTGATTCGAATAATTTCTGAAGACTTAACCTCAATTTTTGTTTACGGAAATCCACTCCAAAGGTTCCAGAGTGATCAATCCACCTGTGAGTGATCATTAACAGTGATAAATAATTTTCTAACGTTTATCATTCATTGCATTGATTTATTATGGATTACAGGTGCTCACCAATTAATTACATCATATGACGACACACCGACAAAAAGAAATAATATGATCGAAGAATCCCCGGCTTGATAAGTAATAGAGGTTGTCCACATTCAAAATTACTGATTACTCCCTCCGTAAGAATCAGTAACAATTCGCATGTGAAACCGGTGATAATTGATGTAAAATCACGGAGAATCAATGCGGTGTGAATTGTTTCATGTCTAACGACGAGAAGTAAAACTCAAATATTATGGAGCACTTGAAAAAATTGAAAAGGAGAAAACGCGGTGAAAATTAAAATCTTTACGAGAGTTGGAAACCTCGGGCAACTTATAATGTAGATTTAATGGGCAATGGTAAATTAAAAAGTGGTTAAATCATGACTAAAATGAATACGACTATACATAACTCCTTTTTTGGTTGTTAGTTTAAAAATTGTCTAAGTGTCAGAATTTGTATTCCTTTGACATTTTTCTCTTTTCAAAATGATTTATCAATTTGTTATTCAAAATATTTTTTGATCAATCCTTTAAGGTGTTACATGAGTATCGCAGGTTAAAAACCCGATTTTTTCTTCGGCTTATGAATTTCCACAATGTCTACAATATTATCCCAAAATGAAAAATCGATCGGAGTAAAAGTTTCAGGATAGAGTCGTAAGAAAATTGGAGTACCAAGGCCTAGCGTGATTGTCGCTGAAAACCTCGAGAATACAGTAGTACTGACGAGAAATCATTCATATCATTGGCTGCTACCTCTCACAACCAAGACGAAAATATCTCCAGTAAGAGTATATGCACACACTCAATCTTTGATTTAGTATTACGCAACAGCATGCACTCAGTGTGAAAATCCACACTGAAGATCACGAAAGCACAACATGAGCCACCCAGATGGAGAGCCTGAACATCGATGACGTCGATGACCCAGAATGCAGGTGGAGTTGTCTGGGTTGTTGTGGTTGTTGTAGTTGTTGTTGGGCAGAGTTAGGAGGAAGGGGCAGTGAGTATTATTTGTACCGTTGGGTGTTGTACGTGGGTTTAGGTGCAATGCAGAGGCGAGGCAACGTGTTCACTCCATGACGTTACGAGTCAGGTATTCACCGGTGAAACAGTTATGATACGTGTAATTAACTTGCTATTGGTATTTCTCCAGGAAGGTCACTGAATCTCGCTCCATTGCATTATTTTATATCGGCGTGAAAATAGGATTATTCCACTGGTGAAAAATGCCTGACGTTATTGAGCAGAAGATTAAACAAGTTTTGGGGGGATTGAGTCTAGCTGACAGTGATCAACTCTGTGATTTCACTCTGGTTGAGCAGAACGAGGCGATTGGTATGTCCTTTCTTTTTGGTTATTTCTTCACATGTCAACAAATTAGTGAAGTTTTTTTCTTGAAGTTTCTCGGAGACTCTTTGAGTTGTCCATGTGGAAATTTGAGAAAATAAACTAGTATGATAATTACATTAATTGGCGGCAAACAGTTTCATTTGAGACTAGTTTGATGGGAATGTTATTTGCTGTTGGTGGAATTCTTTCTTATTTTCTCAGTGTTGCGAAATATAATGGATTAGTTTATTTTAATTCGATTTATGGAAGAGATTGAAGTGAAGTTAGATTGGAGTTTTATGGGAAATTTTATTTGTTTAGAATCATATTACTGATTTATTATGAAAGAAGCTAGAGAATAAAAAAAATGGAAGCGATATTCCACTTGTCGTGGCTACGTGTGATTTTTGACTATCATTTTTAATGCAGAGGCTCGAGGTATTCAACCGACAGCGAGCTCGAACTATGTCCCCATCTGTCAGAAGACGGTCACCTACATCGTGGCAGCAGTTCTCATAAATGAACACGAAGAAGTCCTCATGATTCAAGAAGCAAAAGCATCCTGCGCTGGCAAGTGGTACCTCCCAGCTGGAAGAGTAGAGCCAAACGAGAATCTCTATGACGCAGTGAAACGCGAAGTCCTGGAAGAGACTGGTCTCTCGATGGATCCTAAGTCCTTGATAATGGTGGAGTGCGCCAGTGGATCGTGGTTCAGATTCGTCATGACTGGAGAAGTCACTGGGGGAACACTTAAGACGCCTGATCAGGCAAATGCTGAGTCTCTCCAGGCGAGTTGGGTGAAGAACGTAGAGGATCTGTCACTGAGATCAGCTGACATCCTTCCACTGATCCAGAGGGGACGGGATTATCGAAAGGGCGTCAATCCACCTTGGCACAGTCCCATTTTACCAGCTGACAAATCCAGGGAGAAACTCTTTCTCAGGCTCATTGTCTGCATCAAGAGGAAAGCTACTAATCGAATGCACGTATTGTTGTCAGAAAAAACATCCCTCCACCTTCCAGTCTGCGAGATAAACCCCAACAGGAACTTGCACTCGACGTTGCATAAATTCATGGTCGAAGTGTTTGGTGACGGAGTGGCCCAGCATCGACCCCATGGCCTCCTCTCCGTGGAATTCAGTGGTGGAAGTGGTGGTGATGGTCTGTGCTTCACTCTTCTCATATCTTTTCGCCCTCCCCTCGAAGAAGTCCCCATAAAGGGAAAATATGTGTGGCACGAACTAGCCCAGAATGTTGCCGATGGTCTCGCCCAACGTCTCCCGAAGAACATGACTGTTTCTTTGAATGTAGTTCGTTGAATTCAGTCGAGTTACTCGTCATTTAATCCTGCAAGATTGATCTTGAATAAATCCTAGAGATCCCCGATTCCTAGTAAAAAAAATCCTGAAAATATTTCATTCTAATAACAAAAAAATGTCGATTAAAAAACCGTGGGAATTGCGTCTTATCAACTTTGAAAACCAAAAACGATTCCCATTAAATTCATTTTTCAAGGACTGCAAAATCATTTTGTCAGGATTTTTTTCTATAGTATTAAATGACCTCTCACCATCCAATCTCCTGTCCAAATTGTATATAAATGTTTCATATTGATGACAGAATCTATTTATATATTCTAACATGTACGGAAAAGATCAATAGAAAGCCGTGTTTTTTATTAAGAAAGTTTATTCAACAATTCTATTTTCATCAGGTAGAAAGGTTGCCTAAAAAATTAATTGAGAGATATTTCCGATGCGGATGTATTGCAAATTTTATCCATTGTTTTGGAAGGAATAAAAAAACTTCTATTGAATTTTTTCATACAAACAATCGATTGTAAATAAGAAATCTCATTGTAAATCAACTGATACTTTTCTACATGAAGAGAAAAAGAGAAATCAATTAGAAAATTGATAGAAATGATAAATTAAATGTAGAACAATTGGTGTTCATCCATATTTAGACAAGAGAAAATCTCGTTATTAATCAAGAAATGTATTTTTCACCTGACCAAGAAACGCATCACGATGACTTTTTATACATTTCATTGTAAGTTGAATTTATTCCAAATAATATCATTAATTCTAACCAGTGGAGTTGATTTTTAATTACAGTTGTTTTTGGTTGTGAGTAATTAATGAGAAGACGTAAATAATACATTTACTCATCATAATTTATCACAAAAAACAGTTCTTCTTACGTATCAATTATTTAAGTGACAAGGTATGACTATTGAGTTAGATTTATGGCAGCCTGTGCTCTCTCCTGTACAATTCGTTCAGCTCGGTAAACTTTCCAGCATATCAGGTAATCCCTCGCGAGTTTGAAGAGAGTGTAGTAATTGGTAACGAGCAGCAGTGTCATCGAAAGTACCTGGTACCACTCGACGGTTCTCAACAGTATGAGTAATTGTACTGCGACGAGAACTAATTGGAGACTCAGTAAGGAACATATCAGCATTGTAGGATTATTGAATAGTGCATAAAACCTGTAATGGCTGGAGTTCCCTGGTTCTGCCGCAGTACAAAGTCCCTCAGACCTGTACAACTCTTTATTGTACTTGACAAGGGATCCATGAGGCCACAGCACAGAGTCACTCCACAGCTGCGACGGTATGTGAACATTTTTCCCCTCGACTTTCGACCATTTTCCTAGATGTAGTGCTGCTCGATGCAGAACATCGCAGTATCTCACAGGATACGCCTGTGCGAAATGAGCGCTCACCCTTCCCAGCCAGAACAGCACAATATGCTGTACAACCCACGTGAAATTGAAATGCAGATGCTGAGGAACGAAAATAACGGGAGCGATTCCGCAGACGTAAGCACTCCCAGAAGATGCGAAGAGTGCTCTCTTCAGTCTCCTATTAAAATCAGATCTCAAACTGGAGACCTCAGCCCTGATGGCTGGAGCATTGAGAGAGCAATTGTGCAGTGGTTTGTCGAGGAGGAATTTCGTCTTCCTGTCCTCCTTGACGTAGAGTGGAGCAGTGGAGATATCGAAGAAGGGTCCAATGCTCACTCCAAACATAAGAAAGTAAACAGAGATGCTGGGGTAACAGAGATAAAAAACTTTCATGGAGTTGTGTCTCTCGCTCATGTAGTAGAGGCACCACAGCAGAATTATCACGACGAAAATAAGAAGAATTATTCTCATGGTTCTCTGGGTGGTGGGCAGCCATCTCGCTGGGCTCACAGCATCGACAAATCTCCGCAGTAACGCGTAGACGAATCTTCTGGCTACCATCGTCAGGATGAAGACGAGGAGGTAGGGGTCAATGAGGTAGAAATTCATGCTGTACTCGTTGTACGATTGGGGCAACCACCAGACTGCTCTGTACAGGTTCAGGAGTTGGAGACAGGCTGCCAGAATTGAAATGCCCAGGGAGAGGGCCTCGAACATCAGCTGATCATCCACTGGAACTGCTGGAATGGGAACGTGCTTTGGGGCTAGCAGTCTGCCATTAGGGGAATCAAGCTTTTTGTCCTCGGTTTGGGGACATGGTGGGCATGACGGAGTGCTCGAGGACACGTTCAAAGGCCGTCCTGGACCATTTCGTGAGGGGTTCCGTCTTGCTCCTGGCATAATCAGTCATTTAGGGGTTTTAGCGACTAATGTGGACTACTGTTTCAGCTGAAAATCGAATTTTTATGATTTTTAATGGAAATTATAGAATTTTCTATAAAATTTACAAAATTAATAATTGATTGGTTTGTCTTTCAAGGTTAATTATAGAACCTTAAGTTCAAATACCCGCAATAAAGATTGTATTGTTACAGATTGGAGGGAAATTTGTTGACCTTTCAAAAGATTTGGTCAGAAAATTAATGATATTGAAAAGACTAAAGATCATTTTTTACGTGTTAGTTACTCTTCCATTTGAAATTAATTTATATACTATTTATAATCAAATCTCTAGGCGAAGTCTATCCTTAATTTTTTACTAAATGTGTTTAGTAAAAGCGTTAAGGTTAGAATGTCAACTCACCACTGGTGAATAATTTCTTGACATTTTTCCTTAGAACCCTTTCTTCGCTAAACTTGTCATTGGAAATTCTAAGCGACTTCATTCATCTCACAAAAGTTATCCTTGCGTTAGCACCTGGACATGTTGACAAATAGGCCTGAACCTTGTCCCTTATTCCTAGAAACCCAAAAAACAACAATTGATAACAAATGGGCAGGTGGCAGCAGCAATTTGCCCTTGAGAGTTATATTCAAGTCCTATTGGACGACTTGAGGCCAAGAGATTTTTCGAAATTCAGATGTTAACTGTTTATTGCGATTATATTTATATTCGATATTTTAATTGATAAAATTAATGCTTTTTCTAATTCCTGTCAAGAAAAATTTCCAAATAAAACCGTGGTATAATTTCCCCGATTACATCTCTAATTAACACACGTTAATATCAACATAAACAAATTTAATACAGACAAATGTAACACACACATGGATCAGAGTTTTCAATAAATTGATCGTGTATCAAAATTGAATGAAAAACAGACAAGAGTACAAAATCAATCTGTAATACAACATATATATTTGATGAATGACTAAAAATGATAAAAAATAGAGGGTTAATGCTCATCCCCACGTTGAATGTGGGGGTTAATTTGACTTAATTAGGGTTAAATTCACGTGAGTGTATAGATGAATGTATTATGTATTAGCACCTCCAGATAGAGATATCGCAGGGGATTCATATGAGGAGGTGATTAATGAGTAACCGAAACATTAATTATCATTCTCATAAAACATTCAGGAAGGCATTTGCAAACGGGAATTCCATTTAAAAAAAAACGATAGTGCGTAAAAAGGTTGAAATTAATCCGTTGGCGGGATTTGGAATGAACCACTACGCATGCGTATTGCATATAACCCCAAAATCAACTTGAAATGAATGACGCGTTTGTACTACTTTCCATTCCGTGTTTGGATCGATTAAATTAGTAAACAAATTACTGTCAGACATCGAATTAACTTGCCCCAAAATTTGCTGTATGAACACAATAAAATAGGAAAATGTCAAGTCTCTACGATCAAGTGAAACTTCTGTACGATCAGCAATTATACTCCAATGTGATATCCCTCGTGAGTACTCCAAAATGTGTCAAATAGTCTTAAATCATTAATTTATTCCCTGATAATCTCTCATAAAATTGAATTGAGTTAATTTTCGTTCCAGGCCAATTTAGTATTATCTCTAAGTGACCACAATGGAGATCTTGTCTCACCAACAGCCAAATTCCTTATATATGTTCATTGTGCAGACTCGCATTTTCACTTGGGTGATTACAGAAAAGCTGAATCTTTGTACAAAAAATCGTTGCAGTTTAGGAAATTTTTGTTGAAGTCCAAAGGGGCGACTAAACCTTCACAAGAGACTCACAAAGATTTGTTATCGGATATTGATATTAAGTACCAAATTCATGTGTGTTTGATTAAGTTGAAGAGTCAACTCGAGGCATTACAAGTACTCCAGAGTATTCCAGCTAAACAAAGAACTGCAAAGGTACGAATACAATTAGGGCAGTCTTGGGTAATAAGAACACGTTTTTATTTCAATTACTTTAGTTAAATAGAGAAATTGGAGCTATTATGTAGATGCAAGCGCCTTCTTGAAAATCACTCAATTATTATGGGACTTCAATTAGAATTCGGACAAAAATATATATCCTTATATATCCTTATTTTCTACGGTTCAGGTGAATATGGCCCTAGCAAAAATATTCCAAGAGCAGGGAATGGAGCGTTCAGCTATAACGACCTACAAAGAAGTGCTTCGTGAGTGTCCCCTTGCCCTCGAGGCCGCTGAAGGCCTTCTTGCTCTTGGCGTCAAAGGAATTGAAGTCAACTCTCTGATTGTTGGATCATCCTCGAATTTACCTGGCCTTGACTGGCTGAATACGTGGATAAAGGCCCACGCTCATATCCACAATCGAGAGTATAATCATGCGGTGACCACTCTCCGTTCGTTAGACAATGTTAATTTTTTGAGGGATAATTTTAGTCTCCTAGTTACAATGGGCGAGTGTTATTATTATGCTGGGGACGATAAAAATTCGTTGGCCTGCCTGAGGAGAGCCAAAACTATTGAACCAGATACTACCAAAGGGTAAGGCATGATTTAAAGTTTTGTGAATTTAATAATCAATTGGCGTAATGAGATTTTAATTGATAATTTAATTTAATTTAATTTTTGAGAATTTAATTCAATGTCAACTGGAAACCCAAACAATTCGATGTTGCGAATTTTCTTACGATTTTCTTTTTTGTAGAAATGTCTCTTTCGATACACAAAAGCACTAATTTTTAATTAAAAAAATAATTTCTTTTGGTTTCGTAGGCTCGACCTTTATGCCTCAGTACTCCACAAGACAGGTCACACAAAAGAATTGGAAAAATTGATCCCAACAGTATCCACCGCTGGCGAGTGTACATCTGAGGTCTACGTTGCAATGGCGTACACATTGTACGCAGCTCGAAAATTGAATCGAGCTAATACTCTGACATCGCAAGCAATTAATCTCAATCCATCGAACGTTGAGGCGATTATTCTGCGAGGGAACATTCTGATTGAGCAGAAGAAGTATCAGGATGCCCTACATCAGTTCAGACAAGCAATGCAGTTGAAACCGTATCGTTACGAGCCATACAAAGGATGTGTTGATTGTTTTGTTGGGATGCATCGGTTACGGGAAGCCTTGAATATTGCTAGTAGCGGATGTAAACAGCTTGGACACACCCCGAGAGCTATTTCGGTGAGATAATGAACATTATTTTCAATTGCATTCATTACTTGTGGAATTTTACGTGGAAATGATTTTCTAGCTTTATGCATCGGTGTTAATGAAAGATCCGGTGTCAGTTCCAAAAGCGAAAAACCTTCTGGAGAAGGCCCTAGCCCAAGATGAGTCCTACCTGCCAGCAGTTTATTTTCTGGCGGAAATTTACGAGCAGGAAATGAACCTCGAACGTGCCATTGAACTTTTAGAGCGTCAGGTTGATATCCAGCCGACTTGTAAACTCCACCAAATGCTGGGGGACCTTTGGGCGAGAGTCCATAACGAGGAAAAAGCCATCGATCATTACGCCATTGCCCTGAATCTCGACCCTAGCAACAGAAGGGCTCTCGAGGGAATGCACAGGCTTGACAATACGGTCTCAAAATTTGAATCATCGTACTACATGACTGTCGGTGAGGAACACGCAGACACGACTTTCGACGTTGGCGATGGCCTCCCAGATTCCGATAATGATGAAGCTAATGAGGAAAGTGAAACTGAGGCTGTATGGTCAGACATGGATCTCGAGGCCAACAGTCAATAGTGACGTATTAATAAAATCGAGAAGTTGATTTAATTTATTTCTTCACCGTTAACTGAAGAAATTATGCTCGTCTTACAAGACTGATGTATTTATATTTGAATTACTTGAATTACTGCGATATTTGATCAATCATTGTCCCTGTTTATTTTCGTTGAAACGCAACGATTATGCTCTTATTTTCTTCAATCGATGAAATTTACATGACTAATTGAGTTATATAATGGAGTGAAACAAATAAATTGAATTGTGATTTTTATTTATATATTCATTTTCCTATTTAAAAAAATCCTGTTTTTTCAACCTTTCAAAATATTTGTAGATTTATTATTTATTGATTAGCATTTTTACTATAGGAGAGGATGAGATAATAGGGAAAATGAATATCGAACATTTTTTGTTATTGAAGTGCTCATTATGAGTTTTAACGAGAATAATTAAAAACAGAGACACTATTATGTACAGTGTCATTTATTTACTAATAATATTTACAGATAATCATAATGTAATACTCAAAATCATTGCACTATTAGTTAATACAAATGGGACAAAACGGTGGCTAATAATGATATTATATGAAATTACAAAATATCCATCTCTTGGAAAGTTTCATGGGTAGAATCGCTCGGTCTGTCATAACTAAAATATGATACATAAGTTGTCAATTGTAATTTCTCTAAATACCTGGAGAAAACAGAATTAATTATAGACCTCGATTTCACACTTGTGCTTGTAGCATCGCGAGTTAATTTCAGATTAAATTCAGTGTCTAAAAATTGAACAAGTGGTTGTGCCTCCGGGGAATCAAAGTCGATGTTGAAATCTCCACTCAAAATAATTGGAATTTTATCGAAATCAGTTCCAAGTAAGGCAGCCCCTTGAATAGTGTATTTCAGAAGAACTTCATTCAGGAATGTAATAATTTGAGAGATTTCTCGATTCGCGGACACATACATAATGACGGTGAGAATAGTTTGACTGTTATCCAGATTGCAGCGGGCAGCACAAATTTCCCCAACTCTGCTTGAATTAACAATGAGACAAGTGCTTTGACGTAGATACACATCCATATGACATGTGACGACTCTCGTCCTATCACGAGCACTTTGATAGATAGCAGCTGGACCACTAATTGCTCCCGATCGTTTGAACCGCGCTGTGCAGTTGAAGTCAGGCATGACAAGTGCCTCATCTTTCTCCGAACTCATCTCCGCAAGGAGTAGAATTTTTGATTTCATATTGACAATCGCATTGACATCTTCTGAATTCCTAAGATCCTGACAGCTGAAGGACAATAGCGCAAGCTGGCTTCTGCTGTTGATAAAATCAATGATGGCTTTGGCCATGATCATCGGTTTCTCAACAGCAATTCCACGAGACTTCTGTAAACTTGTGATCGATACTTTCTTTCGTCCCTGATGAAATGTCGGATCATTATTCGGAGTGACGATGTAGAGTTTAGTGACATTCGAGATGTGTGATAATGCCATGTGTAAAACTTGCTGAGAGTGACCTCGACTGTATTCATAGACGATCTCATTAAAATGTGACCCTTGAGAGTCGCTAATAGTCATTGCCCAAGCAGAAACCAGTGGAAATTGACATCTCGTTCCGATAATCGTTTTTTCATCATTCGCGAAAATCTTGGACGTATGTCTTCTTATGGGTACAGCTTTTTCACTGATCTTGTTCTTTCGCTTGTAAATACAGATGTTTATGTTAGTTGAGAGATTATTTGGAGGCATATTGTAGAATTCTAGCCAGATGCACTTTATTTTATCCTTTTCATGTTCGATGTGCACTAATTTTCCCAAGAATCCAAACTGAACTCCAGGTAGGTCATCAACGCAGGCTATCAACATGTACATTTTGTTCATCACAAATATAATTTCGTACGGTAAACCCCCGGCTTGAGCAAGTGGCACATCACGGAGTGATTGGATCGATTGCCTCTGCTCTATTTTGTCATCAGAGATGTGAGTGTCGTTCGCCTCCGAGATTACTTTATCTTTGGAGGATCTGATGATAGATTTATTGTACTCATCAACGGCTTCTTCCGACAACATGAGATGAACTCCATCGGGTATCACTCGATTGGCCTCTTCTCGGGAAAAGAATCTAGATTCAAGCAGTTGTAACTCAGCCTCATCCAAATCTACATTGCGCCCAATTTTTGATAACAATAATGAGAACAGGCGATTCGACTGCGATATGATTTTTGTCAAATCAAAAAATTTGAGTTCATCCCAAACAAGATGAATACTTCTCCACTGAAGCTCGGGCAATTTCTTATAATCACCAGTCAGAATTATATCGATTCCACCGAAATGAAGAGTGGAATTGTTGGTCAGTTGTTTGAGAATTTTATCAATCTGCGACAACAGCAATCCATTCATCTCATTATTATCTCCTATTATCAATACCTGTACGTATTCGAATAAATCCCGATATTTTCGTGAGGCCTCAGGAGACAAGTTGAGAACATCAGCAAAGGAAACTGACAAAGCAGTATAAGTGGTTGATTGATTAACCAGCATTTCAGACTTGTCAGTTATTCCAAGATTCATGTACACATTGCAAGTGCCACTTTTCTCATGGCAATTATAGATTTCCATGAGTAGGCGACTTATGAAGATCTTCTTGCAATTGGCTGGACCACTCAGGAACACGTCAAATGGTGAGTCATTTCCTGTGAGGAGTCTGAACATACCGTGCATAGGATGGATCTCTATTTCCTCAGGCAATATGAACACTGGCTCGCAGGATGATACATCATCCAACGAATTCTCCTGACTGTCCACATCACTGCTAATTTCATCCACAGCCATGAATTCGAACTGATTGTTGACTCCTGAATATTTAGAATTAGTGATCGCGGCATTTCTGGGATTATATAGCTCCTCGAATGGATCATGTTCTGTACTAGTGGCCCCCAGGTAATTCACATCAATCTCATCGTCGATGACATCTTCCTTTCGGCAGAGTTGATTACATCTATCCATAATTGCCTGGATATCCATATCTGATTCGAACTCCTTTCGATTGGCGCGAATCACTTGCCGGTGTTTATCATAAAGCTCAAGGAATTTCCTATCAGCGAGGACATCTCGCTTTTCATTGCGAAAAGGTACATGGAGCGTTACCATTTCTCGCTTGTAGTCTTTAAGACGCGTGAACCGGTTGTAATTTTGATAACGAATTATACGTGGAGTTTTCCGTTTCACATACGCGGTGTTGCTGAAGTTCCGTGTGTAGTGGGCAACGAATTGAGCAAGTGTGACCGTTTCGAGATCAGCAGGTCGTTTCTCATACATAACGAACCAACTCTCTTTCCAGAAATTTTCATTCTCTATCTCTAGTTCCCCATATTCATCATAATTCCTTCGTATCGCTTGTCGTGCTGATGGCCATACAGTTTGAATATGCGCTATCGTAGAAGAACTCTTGGATATAGGTTCACGAAGCAAGTACCATGCCGCCTCTTGACTCGTGAATTCAACGGTATTCAGCAGATCACCACTCAATCGCCTGAAGATCTCGGACAATTTCAATTCAGAATTCTGATCCATTATCTCTATGATCTTGTCTTGCAGCTCAGTGATGCCCCTGTCAGTCCTATTTACGTAATCCACAACGAAATCAGCACAAGATCGTTCGTCCGGAAGGAATTGTATGTTCATGTGTCCTTGGAGGACATTGAGAATGAAAGGATTAAAGGCTTCGTGCCACTTTTCAGAGGGCTCGCGTTTCAGAAAAACTCTTGGCCGAGTGATTCCTGTTCGAAGAATATTGACATACTGTACGTCTGAAAATATCTTATTAGCTTTGTAAAATGTAGCCAAGTCCGAGTAGGAACAGTTCTCCAAATTCTTCCGGATGTTCTCAAAATGTCTCGCATTCCTCATGAATTCAGGTCCTGTTTTGTCACTTGGCTCTAAGATCATAGTGGATCGACACGGCATAAACGGCGCATGAAACCGACAAGTCCGTATTGCTCCTTTCTTGTAGCATGCAGAAGTATGTTTGTGCGCTTGGAGTTCGATATGCCCTGAAGCCTCTCTTGTTGCCACTGACATGAGCTGATCTATCAAGGAAATGGCAGCCTCTTTGTCAGCGCCGAGTGGATCTTTCGGTGCATTTTCCAGCCAAAAGAGGATATGAACGCAAGGACTTCGGTGATATTGAAACTCAATTCTCTGGAAATGATGGATGACACGATACTTTTGAAACGGATTATCATCTTGACCCCGAAGAAGAGAGATGAGCACATTAACTAGCTTATTGAAATATATCACACACGTTACCACATCATCATTTACCAATCTACTTTTCTCGACGTAATTCAATGCCGAAGCAGCCTCTTCCGAAATTCCTTTGCCGTTATTTCTCAGTTTGTACAATAGCTGCAACAGAGGAATCCAACTGATTTCATTAGCACTGATAGTCAGCGATAATGTAGGCCTCCCCAAATGTCTCATAGTGGCAAGAAGGTCTCGCTTCCGTTCTTTCCAAAACCAAATCGAATTCGGTATGCATCTTAAGAAGCCAAGATTGCTTCCAAGGCACTGGTCAAAAGTCTCTTCTGATAGAATCTGTTGTTTGACGGTGTTGGTATCTCCCTCTGCATTACTACAGGCGGAATTGAGAGTTTCACGAACTCGTAATCTCATTATCTTCATCGCCATGTAGAGGAGATGATCTGGAGTTACACCACGACGATCAGCACGCGTCAGTTCACTGGAGATTATCATAGAAGGTGTTACTTTCAGACCTTCTTTGAAGACTCTAGGTTGGCCGAAATAAATACAGGGGAAGGACAGCTCTTCAGCGTTTCCATCGTATAATCTGCGATCAGCATCTTCACCCTCTTTGTCGTTTTTGTTGAGGTACTTGTCGATATTCCATAGCAGTGTATGCTGTTCTGCGATGACACTGTCTCTATTTGGCTGATGATAAATCATTTCGTTATCTCTTTCTTTGCTGTTTGATTTTGTATCATTGAAGGACTCATCAATCGTGATGTCATGGGTCTTATAGAGGGAGGACGTGGCTAAATATTGTAACCAGGTGACGATATCTTGTTTATTCACCGTCTCAGTGAAATGATTCGTTCTCCGAACTTGCGTTCGTTCGATATCAACATAAGTACAATAGACATCATTCATATCTCTAGGCAAATGGTGAACCATATTATTCTCTGCTACCGGAATATTGATAATCTGAATGAGTTTTTCAAAGTGAGTATTCACATGGCGTAGTCTTTGGATTTTTCTCAAGGGTATTCGTGGAGAAATGAGCCTCTCTGATATTGGATCCAACTGAGGAAGATAATCTGGTCTCTCTGGATATTGGAATCCATTAGATTTAGCGAAGATGGGGATGTGATTGTAACTCAGAGAAGTCGTGCAATGTTTGCAGATTATCATGTTGTCTAGGTCCGCCTCGGGGAAGTCTACGGAGACTAGTCTTTTGAAGTGATTAGGAAGCCTCGTCAGGTCGTTTTTGAACCAGAGGCGGTCGCAGATGTTGCAGACTAGACCGAATGGGTTTTGCACGAATTTTCTATTAAATTCCCGATGGCCACCGAAATTTGCATTGAAATCAGTGTAAGGTAGAGGATTGTTACTTGAAATTGTGGCATCAGACGAATTCATTATCACCTCGGTGGAGGTGATTTTGGGTTTATCAGGTGTCGGTAACTCTGGTGATACTGTTTGCCGGTTTTTTATCAATGATTTTCGCTTTGTTCTTAAGACTCTCGTACATCCAATCGGAGTCACTGCTGTTGTTACTCCCGCCGTTTGTTTTATTTATTTCTGCAGACGCTCTCTCTCCAGTAGTGATTTAGGCCGATTTGAGTTATTCGGTATGATTGCTGGAATTTATGGAGGGAATTGTAATGAACTTGGCTGGACAATGTGGGTATTGATCAATTGTAGGGGAGAGTCGAGATGAAGGAAACGGTTTGACTCTTAAAGTAACTATCGATTTTTGCGTTACTAACCTTATTTTGACAGCATCAAACTAGAAACTGAATAATTAACGAGTCAACACTCGCTTTCACTCGGCGAATGGTCGAGAATTAGCGACATGATTGAGGAGGAAACACTTGGTGTTTCCTACGAACTGTCAGAATGGGTCAGACAATAATAAAGTAGTGAATCCTGTGCTGTATACTAGCCGAAACGAAAGGACGTATGTAGATATGAGCTTTTCAAGTAATTGGGCGTCGATGAACTCGAGATAGTCTGTGACAACGATTGATACAGTCCATCCCTGCACTTCCGTCCACAGCAGTTTTATTATTATTATTATACTCAGTCTTAAGGCCATCACCACACAATTCCGTAAGCTCGTGAGACGCAAGCGTAGCGAATAGGCCAATTAGGGATGGGTATTTCCCCCCACCATTTGCGTCTGTAAACGTAGAACGCAACGTCGATAAGTTCCGTAAGGATGAATTTTTCACGACAACCATACTTTTTAACAGGGACTTGGAATGAAACTCTGGAACGGAACGAAATTGCCGTTTTTGCATTTCGTTCCGTGGAACGTTTGAGGAGCGAAACGAAACTCGGAACGAAATCTCTAGAACGTTCCCGCTTGGAACGAAACTCGGAACGAAATGTCTGGAATGTTTGGGCTTGGAACGAAACCCGGAACGAAATATCTGGAACGTTTCGGATTGGAACTAAACACGGAACGAAACGTCTGGAACGTTTCGGCTTGGAACGAAACCCGGAACTAAATGTCTGGAACGTTTCGGCTTGGGGCGAAACCTGGAACGAAATGTCTGGAACGTTTCGTCTTGGAACGAAACCCGGAACGAAACGTCTGGAACATTTCGGCTTGGAACGAAACCCGGAACGAAAATCGCGGAACGTTACAGCTTGGAATGGAATTCGGAACGAAATGTCTGCAACGTTCCAGCAGGGAATCAAAGT
>NW_011887777.1:602258-610368 GCF_000806365.1 Fopius arisanus
GTGTCCTCCGTCACCAAATCGTCCAGGGTGTCAGGTCTACCCATTAGACAAGGCCCTTTGTCTATGGGGTTGGTCCACGTGTTGGGCTGTTTCGTATAAACAGCCTAAATGTTTCCATTATTCCCTCTGATCTATCACAACAGGTCTCTTGTTCGTTTTAACGTCGAAAATATTCCCAAGACTCCTGATTTTTATTAATTAAAAAACGTGTTTCTTCAATTTTCTTTCTCATTCTAAAAATCGTTCTAAATATTTGAATAAATTTGAAAAAAGCAAAAACCCTTCAAAATGATAGAAAATTATTTTTTCTCATTCTTTCCTCGCTAAATTCGGTTTTGCATCGCACAAATCCCGTAAATATTAACCGATATAACATTTTTTTTTTCAAAATCGTAGCGGCTCCATTTTCCGTTCACTGTTCCATTCTCCGCCGAATTTCATTCCGGGTTTCGTTCCAAGCTGGAACGCTCCAATAATTTCGTTCCAGGTTTCGTTCCTAGCCGAAACGTTCCAGACATTTCGTTCCGGGTTTCGTTCCAAGCCGAAGCGTTCCAGACATTTCGTTCCGGGTTTCGTTCCAAGCTGGAACACTCCAATAATTTCGTTCCGGGTTTCGTTCCTAGCCGAAACGTTCCAGACATTTCGTTCCGAGTTTCGTTCCAAGCGGGAACGTTCCAGACATTTCGTTCCGAGTTTGGTTCCGAGCATTTCGTTCCACGACTTTCATTCCAAGTTTCACTTCTAACTCGGAACGATACAATTTCGTTTCGTTCCGAGCCCCTGGAACGAAATTCAAACCGGAATGCGTTCCAAGTCCCTGCTTTTTAAAAGAACTAATCAGAGAGTTTGTCGGGTTGTTTTGAATGAGAACGCTTGTAAAGGTTATGTGCTTTCAAAAATGGGTGATCACGATCAATATTTTAATAACAATCGCCTAGATGATAATGAGACGGAGTTTGAAAATGATGGAAACTTTAAAGAAAATGACGAACTTCTGATTGATGCAGTGAGAGCATATCCACACTTATATAGTCATCAAGACAGGAACTTCCAAGATGCAATGATGAAAGAAAATTCTTGGAAAGAGATATCCATTGCAGTAAATATTCCAGGTAAATACAGATGAGATCAAATTATCGATTTAGTGCTGTTTATTTTATATTTCTGACGTTGGACTAATTTTTTCCTAAAAGATACTGAATGTAAAACTCGATGGATAAGACTCCAGGAAAGATTTGGAAAGGAAAAACGACAGAGGGAATCAGATGCTAGGAGTGGCAGTGGAGCGAGTAGACGGAGTGTTTTCGTTTACTAGGAGAATTTGCTCTTCCTTGATGATTATATTAAGAGGAGAAAGTGAGTGTGGCTCATGATAAAAATCGTTTTGAATGGAGTTGTTCATGACCAAATCTGATTGTATATTTTCTTTTTCAGAGTGCTCACTAATGTAGCCAATAAACGTCACAAAACAGCCGCAATTGATGAAAGAAATGGTTTTCTCGCTGTGCCACCAATATCGTTAATTTTTCAGCAAGACCTGGCGGCTGAGAACGGTTCACGAGGTTCTGAAATGGTTGAAAATGTTGAATTTCAAAATAATTCATTAGTACCCAGCTCTGATACCCAAGTTTCCACCTCAGTGCCTACACCAATCCAATCGTGTACCAACTTTCTTGCACCATTTCGGCAGAGAATCCAGCAAACAAATCAAAAGAGATAATCATCAAACCCAGTATTGGAGCAACAAGGCACTTCGCAAGTTGGTGGTTCATCTAGTGGTCAGCGAGATTTTCGAGAAATTCTTGATGATACTGAGGATTCCAGATGCTCAATGAGTTCTAGGCGCGAGAGTACACCTTCTCCAGCTCCATCATTGTGCCAGTCAACACCACAAAGACCAAATTCTAGGAAGAAGAAAAGCGACACAACGGTCTTGGAAACCACTCTGATTTCCTTATGTCAGACGCTGCATCAAAGTCTCCTCTCACTCTCAATGATAATGCAAACCCTCAAGCCGCTGGAAACACAGGCGGAACGTTTACAAAATTGATAGCAGATGAATTAAATAAACTTCCACCTGAAGAACAAAAGAAGAGACGGCTCGCTATGATGCAAATTTTATATGCACCATATCTTTGATTCACACATCCAACCAAAGTCTTTAACCAAAAGTTCCTAGTAATTAATTTTAATCATCAACTATGAAAAGATAATTATCAACTCATTTTTACCATTTACATATTCTCTTTGGCATGGTTAACATCCAATTATTTTTAAATATTAGATACTAATTTTTTTTCTACATTTTTTCCTATAGGTTGTCATTAACAATTTATGTTAAACAGTCGATTTATCATAGTCTGTTAATTGCGAAATTTTCTCCATAATCGTAAATGAGCGAAAAAAGTCTAACCATCTCTTTTAATAGTTAATGACATCCCTAACTGAGAAACTTTATTAACCTTCCATCTGGAACTCATTTACAACCAAGAAAAATAGTTAATTAGCTAAAAGTTTTATCACCCTAACATTTTACCGGAGTTCCGTTTGAACCTTCGTAGTGATAAGACGTGTTTTGGATACGCTCCGTAAACGTTACCAGTTCTTATCGTGATATAGTGCCTGTTTCAAACCGGAACACTAGTCAATGAGTCTAGCCCAGATGGGGCGACCCCTGACGCGTTCAAACTGTTTTTTCCACCCACACCAGAAGACATGAACGAAGTAATAAAGAATGATAGCGCAACTGCGTCTAGCTCCCAGACCCTACAGCCGCGAACATTCGCACAAGCAACCAGCAACTTGCAAAACCCAGAAGAGTTTCCAAGTGAAGAACAAGGAATAATTATCAGTGCAATCCAAGGTATTAAGATGAAAGAGTACATCTATGCGATTGGAGAACTTGTGGGCCGCAGCAACGTAGTCGGTGCTGAAAGACTCCTAGGAAACAGAATATCGATCTACGTCAAGACTCCAGAGCTTTTTGACAAATTGACAGCAACAGACACCAGCCTATTCATAGGAGACAACAAACTTAGTATTACACCAGAGAAAGCCAAAACGTCTCTCCCAAAATTCCACACGCGGCCATAGAAGAAGCCCTGAAGCTCAGCAAAATTGATCCAGTCACAAAGGTTACCACAATTAAGTTCAACTTAGATAAGGAGGGGTACTCTATGGCGAGTTCCAGAAGACAATGCCAAATTAGAGAGGAAGACGCTCTAAAAATCTCAGAGAATATCAAAGTCGTATATCAGGGAAAACAATACCTGATCACAACGGCTGTTGACAACCAAGCATGTTACAAGTGTAATAAATCAGGCCCCATTGCAAGGAACTGTACGCAAGACAAATCCGGAGATAATCCTCAGAGACGTTCTATGGCACAACGCCTGTCACAACAAAGAGCTGAACAGCCCCCAACCCCACCAAACCCCTCACCGAATGATCTGACAGCCGAAGCAGAGGATAACAATGGAGGAAAAACAAAAGGTCAAACAATGATCGATTTACTCACTAAAAGACCAATTGAAGAAACCAGGGAACCAGAAATTACACCCGTGCTGCAGGACAAAATGGAAACAGAAGACCTCCAAAATTTTAAACGGCCCCCAGCAAAAACAAGTCAGAGCTCCCACATACAAGACGGCTCAGGAGAGGAGAGTGAAGATGCATCTGAGGTACCAAGGGAACACCTGAGAAAGGTGAAAAGACCCAAAATAGGGAAATCTCGGCTTCTCACAAGAGAGTTTATGAAGGCCCACTCAGTTCAAGTAGCCAGGATGCTTAAAAAAGCCCAAACGACTACTGCATCGACTACAATGAGTTTCTCAACTTTCTTGACAAAACCTTTGAACTGAAAGACCTATGACTTCTCACTGAGCAAATTGGAAAGAATCCATCTGACCTCGCAACCACCCTAAGATGTCTTCACCCCTTCATCTCAGACATAACACTCAAAGGCAGATTGACCAAGTTGGCAAACAAATTGGAAGATATCTCAAATAACACTGAAGAGGATGGATACTTGACTGCGTCATCTCAAAATTAATTGTCGACCATGGATACTCAACAAACGCAACAACAACAACCTAGACAAACCGACTCCCCCTGTAGCCTGAGGGTCATATTCTGGAACATCAGAGGAATCAACGCTCATCGGGAGGATATCGAACTTGCCCTGGAAGACATTGACGTTTTCGTTGGTGTCGAGACAAAGCTCAACCCGGTGGACAGGCAAAACTATAACTTTTCTGGCTGCAATACATACCGTGTAGACAGACCCAATGTATCGACTGAAACAGGGCAGGGAGGTATCATAATAATTACTAAAAACTATTTATCCGTCAAACCCTGCAAAGACATTACTAATCCCCATCCGAATGTAGAACTTGCAGCCATTGAAATTAACAATATCAAACCTAAAATAAATGTATTAGCTTGCTACCGAAACCCAGAGAGTAGCCTGCATATTGAGCACTGGAATAAAATAATTAGCATATATAGAGACCTCGAAAATTGCCTACTAATTGGAGATTTTAATGCTCATCATGTTGCGTGGAATTGCAGGCAAAACAAACCAGATGGTCTCAAATTATATGATTGTATCGAGAGAAACGATATAATTCTGCATAACACCGATACCTTAACAAATATAGATGTATACAGGGGGAAAAAATCGAATATAGACTTAGTAATGAGCAGCCCGGGAATAGCAGAAACTATAAAGGTTGAAACAATTGATGAAACTTGGGAGTCCGACCACTACTCAATAAAAATCAATCTCGATGTCCAGAAAACTCAATATGCTAGGAAATCTTTCAGGATCACATCAGTACAAACAAACTGGTGCGCACTTGAAGCACTTTTAAAGAACTCATTCACACAGTTCCTAACACCAACTTATGAAAATCTAAATCCGATTGAAAAATATAGATATTATATAGAGAATATAGCTATTAATGTAGGTAAATGCACTCCGAGGAAAAAACAGGTACCAGCGAAAAATCATAGGAACCCTGTTAAATGGTGGGATTTAGAATGCTCCAGGGTTCAGAGACTTCGCTGAGCCGGATACAAAAAATGGAGATGTACCAAGCCACTTACTGACCTAATAGCTTTCAAAAAATCCACTGCCATTGCCAGGAAAACCTTCAAACAAAAAAAGAATCAATGCTTTATCGAGTTTACCGAAACATTAAATTTTAGGAAAAATATAAAGTATGTCTGGAGCACGTGCAAGGTATTAAAAAATGCCTGGATAAATACAGGATCACACAAGCCCAAAGACTTTCTTGAGACAAGACAAAAGGTTCTCCAGGCAATGCAAAAATTAACTTGTGACGTAGACCCCACTAATCCTACCTTCATCCCCCACTCAGAGCCAAACCCTTTATTCGACCAGCCCTTCTCCTTTGATGAATTTAATTATGCATTACACCATAAAAATAGCCATTCAGCACCGGGGCTTGACGGTATAGACTATAACTTACTTAACAAACTCCCAGTCCAGCTCAAATTGATACTTATAGATATCTTCAATGAAATCCATCAGTCAGGAGAATTCCCATCAGAATGGAAGAAAACCTTCCTCCACTTCATCCCCAAGAGCAACAACTCCGGAGTCAGACCCATAGCCCTAACGTCTTGCGTACTCAAACTGTATGAATCAATATTAAAAAATAGACTGCAATGGTGGGTGGAGCGAAAAAACATCCTCCCTTTCTCGCAAACAGGGTTCAGATCCGGACTATCCTGTACAGACAACCTGGTAAATCTCACACTTCATGTAGAACATGTCTTTCGAGAACAAAAACAAACCCTAGCAGTATTCTTAGACGTTACCGGAGCGTTCGATAACGTCGAGGGGAACAAATTACTAAATATCCTCACCGAGGTCGGGTGCTCTAGTACCATCCTTAGATTTATAAAATTCCTCACCCATGAAAGAGTTCTGCACTGCGAAGCACTGGGAGATGATACTAGGACAACCAGTAAGGGGCTCCCTCAGGGTCGAGTGCTTTCCCCTCTCCTTTACACAATCTATACCAGGAATATTCTCAGTAAAATAGACCGTAGAGTAGAATCACCACTTTTCGCAGATGACAGCCTTGTTCATATGTATCACAAAATATGAAACCGACAAAGCCATACTAGAAAAATCTATAGAGCAGGTGGCAAATAATCTCAATGATTTAGGCCTAAAAATTGCCCCCGGGAAAACGGTCCTTCTCCGTTTTAACAAAAAAGGATCACCGCCAGAATGCACCCAGATTAAAATAGAAGAACACACCATTATATCTTCTCCGACTGCCAAATTTTTAGGCATACACTTCGACCAAAAATTAAATTTCAATCAACACATATCTGTGCTCCAACAAAGGTGCATGAAAGCTTTGAACATCGTAAAATTTTTACGGAGAACCTGGTGGTGAACCGACCCTGAAACACTGATCAGATTATACAAAAGCTATGCCCGATCCATAATAGACTATGACCTATTTGTTTACTTCCCTAATACCAGGAAATATGAGTCAAAATTAGAATCGATCCAATATGCAGCTATACGCTTTGCTCTGGGATACAGACGCTCCACCCCAACCAATGTCTTGATAGGAGAATCCAAGCTCATGCTGATTCAACACCGCGCCAGCCTCCTATTCAAGACATTTTTGATGAAAATTCTGAGCAATTAATCCAGTCAACTATTTGATACAATTTCCTTGATTTTCAAAGAAAAAAAAACAAGAAACCTTAATAAAGATAAGCTAGTCACTAAGTGCATCAGAACGGTGCTGCAATTTGAAAAAAACTTGCAAAAAGGAAGCAATTTCAACATGTTCCTCCACTCCTACAGCACCCTATTCAGCTCTATAAATACAAAAAACGATCTTGGTACAATACTCCAAACCCTCTTAGCTCCCAACGAAGCTCTTAATCAAGAAATCCAGAGTAAATCAAAACTGGAACATTATCTATACAGACGGTAGTAAAGATCCGGGAGCGGAGTATGTGGGAGCGGCCTGTCACTGCCCCAACCTGGGCATTGACATCTCTGTCACCCTCAACACTGATTGCTCGGTTTTTACCTCGGAGTGCATAGCGCTGAACCTAGCCATAAATCCGGTAAACAAAAATAGCGAAGTCAGCCACCTCATCTTCTCGGACTCTCTTAGCGCACTACAAAGCCTGGAATCCATCCATTTTCACCCTCACATCAACCCGTATATCTTACTTGCAAAAGAAAAATATAATAAATTTATGGCAGACAAGCAGAACACGAAGATCATATTCCGTTGGATCCCAGCGCATAGAGGGATCGAGGGTAATGAGAGGGCTGACAACCTAGCGGAACATGCTGAAGAACAAGAATCAGAACAATTCATGGTGCCACCCACGGATTACAAAACTAGATTTAAAAAAGAAAGTTATGTTAACACTCGAAGATCCATCCAAGAGCAAGCACTACGGCTAAATAAACCTGAAGGTGAACACTATTTCAAGTATTACTGGAATACGAAGTGCCGGCCCCGGTATCACAGGAGCAGGCTCCCCACGGAACTTGTTGTCTGGGTAAATAGGGCGCGGGCAGGCCATTATCACCTTAATAAGTCCTTGTACCGCATAGGCTTAGTCAACACCACGGAATGCAGCTGTGGAGCTGCGACTCAGGATATCAATCATGTGATATGGGAATGTCCAAATTACCCAAGTAAAGATAGACAAACCATGAATGAAAAATTGATCAAACATAATTTCCCTCGACCATTCACCATAGCTGCATTCCTGGTGGCAAAGGACCTTAAACCCCTACAAATTATACACCAGTTTTAAAAAAAATGTAAAATTCAAATTTAAAACTCGCAACGAACATGTATCTAAATGAACTATATGACTGTAAATAACCCACTGTAGGTTGATACATTAATAAAAAAAAAACATTTTACCATTTTATATTATCAAATGTTATGAGTTATTATATTTTATATCGTTTTGTTGCTATATAATATAACGTCAACTTGATATTCTCACTTATTTTCGTACGCCTATTTCTGTATGGAATACATTGATTATTATAAATATACAATTTATAGTAAAGAAGATTTGACAT